>NC_143409.1:20265984-20417500 GCF_052110815.1 Crocodylus siamensis | reverse complement strand
CATACACTGTTTGAATTTTTTTTTTTTTTAATATTTTCTTATTCTGTGCATAGCTAGGAATGGTAAAGGAAGCAACAAAATATGAGAAAAGCTGTTATGGTATTTCTTTGCCTGACTGGAAGCAGGAAAGCATTTTAGAACTGAGCCTCAGAAGAAACCCTATTTCTCATGTTATTTTCCAGAGTTAAGAGAAGCCAGACCAGGGGCCGGCAACCCCCAGCACATGATCCACAGCATGCTACTTGAGGCCATTTTTCTCGGCCGAGGCTCAGGGCAGCTGCGGCAGGTGGTGGGCAGGCTGCAGATCGCTGCACCGGGCTCTGGAGCCCCAGCACTCGCTCCATGCTAGTAGCAACTGTGCCTATGCCTCAGGGCACAGGGCAGGGAAAGGGCCAGGGCAGCGCAACCCTGGTCCCTCCCTCACCATCCACCCAGAGGCACACATACAGCTGCCACCAGCAACACAGATTGGGCCCCTTACAGCTTCCCCATGGTCTGCCTGTGGTGTACCAAGTTGAGGCATGGGTTAGGGTGTTTTTGGCACTCTGGTCAAAAATGCTGCTGACCCCTAAGCTAAACTATATGAATAAGATGCAGAGGACAAATTTCCAGGCACTTATCTGAAAAACAGTCTTCTGAGGTTCACCTATCAGAGAGAAGCCCTTAGGCATTTGCTGATTACCTGGAATTATGCAATATGTCCAGGGGCAGATCCAAAATGTGGTGTGGTTGTGCAGTCGCACCCCCTTTGATGTTGAGAATTTTCATTTTGGCTACCAATCACATACACAATGAGCTCTCCGCTGCCACTGCAACCCCCTTTTCAATGTCCTGGATATGCTCCTGAATATACTGAATTTAATTAAACAAACGGTGCTCAACAATTCCACATTCTGGACCTCTTCGTTAAAATTAGGTCTGTCTAGAAAACAAAACCTTTGTATTGCAAAAAAATTGTTTTTGTTACATTAGAACAAAACCACAACTTAATGATTTAATTTTGTAAAAGAAAGAGAATGAGGAGAAGGGAAACACCTAATCACCAAGCTATTATTCTCTCACTCTCTGCACAAAGACTGTAATTAATTAATTTTTACAGAGCAGACCAGGTCTAACAGAAGAGTCAGAGAAAAAGAGACTGATTCTACCTATTAGTTACATGAGTAACATTAGTAACACACACACACACACATATACACATATACAAATATAACATACACACACATACACATATACACACACATATTAGTATCTATATATTAATATACATATTAATATCCAAGATGTGGATCAAAGTAAGCAATGAGGCTTTTTTTATTTTGTTCAACCAGTTAAATTCAGATGAAATCATAAGAAAACCCTTGACTGAGCTACCCCTATCAGAAAGCATCATTGCTTGAAGACTGATAAATGTTTTACTAATGTTACATGGACATGCTCAACAGGTTATAAGTGGTCAACAAACTATCATTTCAGTTGAGAGCTCTGATTCTGCCGTAGAAGTTTAATTGAAAGGCACAATGATTTATAGGGAGCTTGGAATGCAAGTAAAATATTTTATCTTTTCATTACTGACAGGTCTTGGAGTTATCATAATTCTTCTTGCCACCATGGTAACCTCAATTACTGGGTTGTCAACTTCTGCAATAGCAACTAATGGGTTTGTCCGTGGAGGTAAAATCTTTAGGGTTTGTTATGCTTTCAAGACTTAAAAAAGGTCTCAATATCTTATTTTCCTATGAGACTATCTAGAAGTTTTAATCTCTATATATAAGAACACCGAGGATAAATGACATTTACTCAAAAGGAACCTGCAGGTAATGCACTTAGCCAACACTAACCACAATTGACAGGATGTTTTAATAAATCCCAGATTCCAGTTCAGTTTGTGAAGTACGTTTCAGATACTCCTGTTTAAGACCAGCTGAGAAACAGCTTCCACTTCCTCCTGAAATTCTTTTTTTCCCTTAACCTTTTATTTCTATTCAGAACATTTCAGGTGTGGTGACACTGCACTGAACACATCGAACAGAGTGAACACAATGAACCTTCATCCTTTAAAAGAAAGCCTGGTACAGATCTGTGGATGTAGTAACTTGTATCCTATGCATTTCCTTATAAAACGCTTTCACATTTCAGGTTCTCCTTGGGCCATGAGTGATTATTCTTGACACAGTAACAAAGTTTTGTACTTTTCAGGTACTTCATGAAACCTGATTATATGTAAACATTTAGTGCATTTCAGGATCTAAAAGCTACAACTGGTCTGATTGCCCTAAATGGACAAAGGTTACTTCTTACTACTGGACTTAAACACCAACGAATTGTGCATGCATTTGGTTAAAAATACTCTCTTTTGGGATCTTTCAGGTCTTGGAGTCATAGTTATTTCTCTGAGTGTGGTAGTAACAACATTAACAGGTATCTCCATGTCTGCCATTTGTACTAATGGAATAGTAAAAGGAGGTAAGTACATTTAATTACATGAAAAACAGAATTCTGCAGAGTTGATTTAATATAAATTAGAGCCATGGCATTTGTCTTAGTCCAATAACATAAATTAAAAAACAAAATAAACAAAAACCCCAACAACAGAAAAGCTTTTGACTTTTACTGATCTCCTTTACTGGACTAACCCTAAACAAAAAATGTGCGTCTTCATCAGAGCTGATCTTAAACATGACCTAACATTAAATGCTGTGGCCCATTGTCAAAAAAGCAAAATTCTAGTTGATGGAGATCATACATCTAGAGATACAAAACCTTTAAAGGCTTTATGGCATCACTCTACAGAATGGTTAAACAAAATGTAGTGCAGTTTCATACCCTGAGAAATGAATTTTCACACTAACAATGGGATGGATACAGGTAAGGCAGAAAATGTTTAGTGGTAACGTCTTCTCTGTAGTGTCTTCATTTTAATTATATACTGTTAAATTATTTCCTTAATGGGTTATCTTTGCATGCTAAATGAGACACGCTAAAAGTTATTAATGATTCTCAAGGATTCCTGTTATGGCTGGGCATTTACCATACTGAAAATTTGAAATGCTAAGGCAAGTCCTGAAACTGGAACTCTTACAAACAGTGACCAAGGCCTTTTCCAATGTAATGTTACATTGCCATGAAAACATGCTTTTCTGTATGAACAAAGCAAATCCTGCCTGGGTTACTTAAGCAAAAAGTCGATTGTCCCCATTAGTTTTACTCACAAGGGTAAAGTGAGCAGGATTTTACAGTATCTTAATTATAAAGCAGCAGTCTTTTTTGCTTGCAGGTGGAGCTTACTATCTGATTTCAAGAAGTTTAGGACCTGAATTTGGTGGATCTATAGGGCTCATCTTTGCTTTTGCCAATGCTGTGGCAGTAGCCATGTATGTAGTTGGATTTGCTGAAACAGTTGTAGAACTGCTTAAGGTAAATATGAAAGTGTACTTTTGAAGCATGTGGTAACTAGGGAATTTTGTTAACTTTGTTTAACTTATGATCTATTTCTAGCTCAGGGGTCAGCAAACTTTTACTAACATGGGCCACAGCTTGTAACCTGGCTGGTGTCACAAGGCACCATTCCCCCCCGGCTGTTCCAGCAACAGTGAGCAGAGGTTGCCGTAAGGAACAGCAATTCTTCACTGGGCTGGAGAAGCTGGCAGGAGCAGCAGAAGGTGGCTGGTGCACCATTAGCAAAACACAGACAGGATCAAACAGCTGAGGATTGGCACTCCTTTAGTAAAATGCAGACCAGATAAAATTTTTGCAGGCTGGATCCAATCCCCTTGCAGGGCACATCCAGCCCTTAGGCCACAGGTTGCTAAGCCCTGCTTTAGCTGATGCTTAAGAGGTATCTTTTGCTAAGAATTAGATATTTCAAAATGTGCCATAAATCCAGTTTATAAGCTTTTCCATCATTTCTACCTTATTGCAGAAGTGTTTCATACACCACTACAAGAGCTTCATAACTACTAAAGGGAATAGGCTCCTAATTAGTCAGCCAATAATCTTGACTACTAGGGCGAAACTGGCACACAAAATGTGAACTGTAGGGCTCATTAAACTCTGAAACTGATTAAACTACATTTGCTCATTCCATTCCATCTTACCTGATTGTTTTGTCATAGGAACTATATTTCTAATAACATTGCTTATACTTTCCAGAGCAGTAATGCAATGATGGTGGATGAGTCCAACGACATCAGAATAATAGGCTCCATAACTGTAGTGATACTTTTAGGTATATCTGTGGCTGGTATGGAATGGGAAGCAAAGGTAAGATTTTAAAAGGACATATAAAAAGTATGAATATACCATAGAGCATTTTACATAGGCATAAGAAAAGATATTGGGGTTGGAGAGCTACCTAAAAGATGGAATTATTAAGCATTCAACATAAACCCATGTCTTTTCGCACTGAAGTCAATAGGCATTTAACTCTAGATTTCAATGGGAGCAGGGATAGGCCATGCACTCTATTTTCTCTTTGAATGCATATTGGTGGGAGACAAGGGGTTTGAGTTCTTCAGGCAGCTTAGTTTTATTTACTTTGTAATTGGTGGCTGATTCTCCTAGAATCCTGGAGATGTGCCCCTTTTGTATTTGGTTCTGCTCTATAGAATAATAATAAGAAAAATAATGCATGAGGTTGTCATGGTACTTTGTAGAATACTGGCACTGAAAATGGATGGCTATATTTGTTATCCATTCATTACCCTCTAATCATTTCAGCTTTGCTTTCAACTGTTCAAAAGTTCAAAGCCTCTGTTGCTTGCTGAGAAGAACACCTGCAACATAAGGAATTGAAATCCCTAAGAGAATGGAATGTACCTGTCAAAATCAGGGCTAGAAAAGCAACCTTATTTTCATATTCTTCTGTAATGGGAATCTAGAGGTACTTGTAAAGAAGGTCAAAAAGCCAATTCGCTATTATATTCCTTGAAGTAAAAACCTGTGGGAACTGAACAAATTATATCAGTATAAAATGTCTCATGCTTAATATTTATCCACCAGTTTGCTCTTTTGTTTTCCAGCCCCTGTAAAAGAATCCAACGTAACATGAAGCAGTAGTCATAGTTGTCTATATTTCATCTCCATTCTTTGTTGCAGATTCTTACTCTCATAAAGTTTAAGGCAGTTTTCCTCTTCAAATATCATGTTATATCATCTCCCCGTGTGACATCAGTATTTTTTAGCAGAAATTTGAACTCCATCATTAGTAATACATAAAGGCTACCAAATTAATAACTATTTTGAAAACAGAATTAGACTAATAAAAAACCTTCTTTTTATCTCTATTAACAGGCTCAAGTTATTCTCCTAATCATTCTTCTGGTTGCCATCATTAATTTCTTCATTGGGACAGTCATTCCTACCAGCAATGAAAAGAGGGCAAGAGGCTTTTTTAATTACCAAGGCAAGTGTTGCTATAACCTAGTCATGACCTAGTCCTGCAGCCATTACTTAGGCAAAATTCCCAGTGAGAAGGCTAGCAGATTGGGTTCTTTTATTCAAAGTTAAATGAGTGTGTGTTAAAGAAACCCCCATTTTTATTATTTCTTGGGGGCTGAATTTATTCCATTTATTCCCAAACTGTTTCACATAACTATATACAAACACTTTAGTTACCACCTGCAGCACTCCTGTAATTTCAACACAGTTCTTTAACCTTGCTGGAGACTAGACTGAAATGATCAAATTCACTTCACTTTCAGTTCACTTACAATAGAAGACATATTTGAACCCAGAGGTGAAAGAAGAATTAATTTACCTTCTTCATCACCTAATTTGAGAACAAAGTACTTGTGCTATGTTTCATTTTCCATCCTGGTTTCATTCTCATCTGTATTTGCAGCTTCAATATTTGCAGAGAACTTTGGACCAGGTTTCAGAGATGGAGAAGGATTTTTCTCGGTCTTTGCCATTTTTTTCCCAGCTGCTACTGGCATTCTTGCAGGGGCCAATATCTCAGGAGACCTAGAAGTATGAATTTCATTTACTTTATAATACTGGTTTTGTTATAGATGAGTAAGAATGAACAAGAAAAGAAATTATCAATCAATACTAGACTCACTTCAAATACACAACTAATTCCATAAGGCAAAACTCTCATTTTTAAATATTTGTTTTATCTAAGCACATCAGTTCACATTTTCCTTCTTATACAATGCAGCTATGTACACAAAATGATTTATTTTAAAATTTGGTTTGCAGAATGTAAACTATGGAATTTAAAAGGGGTGTTTCAATAACCTATAACAATGTAATATTACTGAATCTATTATCAGTATGTTGTACATGAAAATTAGTTGTGTAATTCCCATTAGTATTTCTTTGCTTTTTATACTGAAAAAGTATACTGAAAACCCACAAGTTTTTACCCATAAAAGCAAGGAAATTAAAAGAATATGCTAAAGAAAGACTTATGGGAGAATCAATAGGAGACTAAACCCTTCCATGTGCCCACTTCCCTTGCATGAGCCTATTGCTCTTTAAGTAATGTGTCCAATAGCTAGGCAAATTGATAAATTAAGGAAAGGGTTTAGCTTTCACTTTGAATGACCTCTAGTTTTCATACTTTATATTAAAATTATATTAATATTTAATATTAACCTAATATTTAGATATGATTGAACTCTTTTAGCTAAAGACAAAGTTCAGCTCATTTTGAGCTTTTGAAGGTTTGCAAACCACTTGGTGAAACACTCCCAATATTTCTGAAGCTATTCACTACCCCGTAGTATTCAAGAAACATCAGAAACATAACCTGGTAATCTGTAGAGTATGTATGAATCATCAGCAGTCAGGTACTGAAAGATAGCCACAGTGGCACAGTTAATGCCACAGCTCTATACATACCTAGCTCAGCTCCACACAAGTTCATGAATGTTAATTTTCAATGTTAGAAAAGGCCAAGATTCAGCCAAGCCTAGTGCCCCTCATTGGTTTAGTGCAGCTAAGGCACACTAGGTTTTGCTGTCAGTGCTTTAGATTAGGCTTTAACAGGATAAGGGTAGTCTATATTCTTCTGATTATATTTATTTTTTAAGATTATAGCCTAAAACCTAAGATTACAGTGCAATGGCTACTTGTCTCCCATACACTAAAATGGAGTCCATTAAAACCTATCATAAGTTGGGGTTAAAGATTCCTTTGTAACTGAGCTGATTTGTTTGGGGGTGGGGTTCACTGTTTATCCCCATTCATTTTTTTTTGATAATAGTTAATGCTATTAATTCAATCATCCATATTAAATACAATGACCTTTTGATTTTGGTTGGAAAATCAAAGCAGTCCAATACCTACAAAATATACACAAACCCTGAAAATGAAAATATACAGCATTCCATTCCATGCCTCCTAAACTAGCTAAGTGACTAAATGAATTTAAAAGAAAGTTAACAAAAATTACTTTTTAGACTGAACAAATAAACACCAAGTTATAGCCTGCAAGAATTTTTGATGGTATTTAAATCCAGTAAAAAGTTAGAATGTGTAATTGAAAGCCTTGCAGTCCTTATTCACAGAAGCGTGAACAGTACTGGTGTCATTTCAAGACACTGTTTATAGAAGAAATGCTGACCCAACAGAATGGCCCCTTCCAGCAATAATACATATCATACTTTTATTGAATTATCTAAATTAAAAAGAAAAACAGTCAGGAAAGAGGTAGCTCACTTCAGACATAGCTACTGATGATTAGTTTCCAACAGCAATAACATTCTGTCTTGAGAAGGCTGTCAGCTGACTCAAAGAATTAGATGGGTAGTTTGGGGTAGGGGGTAAAGATGACTGCTCTGCTAGTGCAAAGGAGACTTAAAACTGCCATAACTAGACAGCTGAGGATTCTTCCAGTATGGCATAACCATATACACATAGCCTGCAAGTCCCCCCACATAGCCTGCAAGGTCAGGGGATAATGCCATAGTAATATCTACTCCCATCTCCAAGCTAGAGAGGCAAGATCCTTGTGCAGCTCTAAGGGTACATATAGATGTTCAGGGAAGTTAGGGGGAGGTTAGATCACATTAAAAATAGCAATTTGATCTTAGTTCACCCAGGTGCAGAACTTACACGGCAACAGACAGCTTAAAAAATGGCTGATTGGGTGAAAATCTGACCCCGCGTTTCATGAAAGTGCAGACAGAAGTGCAGCTTCCAGCTGTAACTCAGAATGATTTTTGCAAAGCTATCTGAGTTACAGCCTTACCCAAAACCAAACAGAAGTTCACTCTTGGTTCCAAGGGGGAGGGGAATCCAGCTGCGGGCTGGGAGCCTGCTGCCAGTTCCCATAGCAATGGCCAGAGCTCTCTGCCAGTCCACGTTGTTTTCAGAATGCGGGGAGGCAGTGGAGGGAGCTTGTTCTTGGGGCTTTCAAGTAAGTTGGGGCGGAGGAAGGGGCAGGTGGGATATGGGGGTTGGTTGTTTTGGGGTGGGGGGTTGGAGGCTAAAAATAGCCCCTGTTCCTAGGTGGGAGAGAAAACCCCCTCCACAGATCCCATTCTCCCCCCCCCCCCATCTCCTCCATGGACCCTGCTAGCTCCCTAATCTTGCCAATCCTAGACCTCTCTGACCCACCCATGGACCCCACATGTCCCCCCAATTCCCCTGTGGACCCCACTAGCCTCCTTGATCACTCCTGTGCACCCTGCTAGTCCCCATGATCTCCCCAACAGACCCTGGATGGCCCTCAGATCCCTCCTGCAGACCTCACTAACCCCATTGATCCCCCCACATGAACCCCACTAGCATCTCTATTCCCCTAATCCCTCCTGGAGCCTGCTTGCTCTCAAATCCCCAAAAGACCCCTCCCACCCCCATTCTGACTTACTTTAGATTAGATGGAATTAAAAATTGCCACCCAACCTCCCCCTAACCCTCCCAAATGTCTGTACATACCCTAAAGGGCAAAAATTCCTTCTCCTATTTTTTATTTGCATACACACGCACCAAGTCTTGCTAGCTTGTATATAATGAAAGTACAGAGAGTAAAGTCTTATTTTCCAGGTCTATAAAGAACTCACAGCAGTTTTTGTTATTACAATCTTTAAGGACCCACAAAGTGCTATACCCAAGGGAACAATGTTGGCCATTCTGATTACAACTATTGCTTACCTAGGAGTTGCAATATGTGCAGGTATGTAGTGAACATCTGTTTTGTGTCATAATTAATACAATTAAGTAGGTTTAGAGCTCCATACTTAGACGAATAGTTAACCTCATCATTGTTTTTGATCCTGTGGATTTGCTATGCAGTAAGACAGCTGTTTTGACTTTATAATGTATGAAAAAAGGAAAAACAGATTAACAGAGACAAAAGGCTCCAGTTGACATCTGGATGGGATTTTTCCAACTGTGTGCCTACATACAAGCAGAGGAATTCCTTTTGTATTATCAGGAAACCTTGCGGTGCTCTGCAGTTACTTTTGTACCCAATTCAATGACAAAGACTCATCACCCACTGATACACAGTTCAGAGGAATGTTCTAAAGATGAATTCTCCAAAAGAAGCGTCAGCTCAAAATAAGTTTCAAAGCACAGTTCAACAAAACAGACACATAGAAAATAAACCTCTACTACTGCCATCATCTGTGTGAGAGGAACAGGCAATTAAATTCTCATTATTGGGGTGCAATACATATTCAAATACCAAGTTTATTTCAATTTTAAGAAGGCACCTTAATGAATGGTATTTCCTCTTTCTGCACGAGTGACTTAGCATCGTGCTAGGGCCCTGTAAAATGCGCTCTTTTACAGGAGACAGAAAACTACAGTCTTTTTGGACTCTTCTGGTCTTTGTCCTTTATGCAAAGGGAGGGGAGCTCTCACCAAAGCCAACTCTGGTAATTGAATTATGAGTGTCTACATTTCCCCTGCAGGGTCAGTTGGATACATTTGTTCTTCACTTCCTGTCCTAAACCGGTTTAATGTTCATTTCTGTTAAGCAGTGGTTGCATTTCAACCCCAGGAGTGCTGAATTTCAGTGTAATGATTTCTGGTCAGCCTGCACATCAGTTTGGGAACTGTCATAATAAAATCATGTTTGGACATGTTTGAAAATATTGTGTGAACTTACACTTTTGCTATGAAAGATGTTGAGCTCACAGTTTCATAAATTAACTTCCCAGATTTCTTCCCCGTGCTGAGAGAAAGCAAAATGAAACAAAACAAAACAAAAACAGAGACAGAACATAAACTTCATTAGTAACAAAGAAAAGTCTACAGAACAAATTCTCAGGTGGTATAAATACACATAGTTCTATTGACTTCTATTGGAGTGATGCCAGCTTAGAAGAGCTGGCCCATGGAAGCCCTGATTATACCAGAAATGTATGCCCAGACTTGAAACACTTTGGCAACATGACTATCTTTGGACTCCAGCACTCTTAAAGAGGCCCAGAGATGAAATATGTACTTCACTATGTCTGCTCTGAGTTAATGAGTTCATTTTCTGTTGATCCTCCAAGCACCATGTACTCTACTTCCATAAAAATGCCAGTCCCCACTGTCCAAAGCATTGACTTCTTTTGAAAGTGCTCAGAGTAGATATGTGCTCACAGTACAGAAGACCAAGTCACAATCTAGAGAAGTAATATTATCCTAATGTAAAGCAGTGCTCTTTGGGATAAAACTGAGGCAGCAATTTTTATAAAACATATATATGCAGGCTAAGATCCAAAGTGTGGCAGAACATTCTTTTAGCATCACAAGGAAGGGAAATAATAGTATGTTGTTGTTTCTACAGCTGCTTGTGTCGTGCGTGATGCTACTGGGAACGTCAATGATACGGTTGTATCTGGAACAAACTGTAATGGATCGTCGGCATGTGCCCTGGGCTATGATTTTTCCAGCTGCAAAAGTCAGCCATGTGCTTATGGGCTGATGAATAATTTCCAGGTTTTAATTAGCTAATATCTATAATTATAAGCAATACATGCACACATATGCAACATGTGTAAACAAGACTTTGTTTACTGACAGCTAATGAATAGAGCCTCCTTTCTACCTCTAACCCTTCTGCTGTTCCAGTTGTTCTGGTTGTGTTGCCCTCATCAGGAACACCATGTCCGCCGTCTTTTCTCTGGCAGATTAAGTTAAAAAGAACAACAACAAAACAAGAAAGGTTGGCCCTGCCCAAACCCTTTGCCTGGGTTCACTTTGGTTTTCAGTTCTGCTGCCTTAATTTCCTCCCAGTTCCATGTTAATTCCAGTTCTGTATTACCCTGAAGTTAGACAGAAGGCAGGGCCAGAGACTAACTAGTTCAGAGAGGCATGAGGTTGTCATAGGCTGTTGTTTCTCTGAACCAGTTAGTTTCTGTGGCACACCTCTGCCCTAACTTCTGGCTGCAGGTCTAGGGGCTGATGATCTCCATTCGCCACCACTGCTGGCGTGTTTCATCTGCTCAATATTCTGTAGTTACCCACAGGCACTGGACATCTATATACTCTGAAAAATCTCACTACGTGCTTCTCTGCTTCATTAGACACATAAGGACCTTGAAAACTCTGGTAGTCAGTCCCTGTGTGCCTCAGTCTGCTACTTGTAGAATGGAGATAATGGCATTTTTCTACCTCACGGGTATTTTATGGATTAATACACTACAGAAGGTGACTGGCACTGGGGCACTGTTATAAGAGGGGCTAGAGAAGTACCTGTGATTGAGAACTGCTTTCTATGTGCGAGTCTGACAGTTCTTTGCTTTTTTTGTTTAAGGTTATGAGCATGGTTTCTGGCTTTGGTCCTCTAATCACTGCAGGAATCTTTTCTGCTACCCTGTCATCAGCTTTAGCCTCACTTGTCAGTGCACCCAAGGTTTTCCAGGTATAATGCAGAACATCAATTTCCTTACATCCTATTTGACCCTAAGTAATATATAATCATGTGAGCTACCTGTCTTTATTAGCTGTGACACATTTTTCAAAAACATTAATTTTTTCTACCTGGGGCAAAACAAATACCTGCATAAAATATTTTAAAGAGGTTTTATTATATTAGTATAGAAAGAGACTTGGCTTGCTGTTTCATGCAATTGAGCCAAAAACTGTGATGACCTGGGTATGGATTCCAGGTCTGTCAAAAATCTGATAGTTGATTCGGGCAAGTCACTACTCTGTGCCTCAGTTTCCCCTATTAAGTTGTGCCATACAAACTATTGAAATAATGCTTACCATGTACTCTCTCTTAAATGTCACAGTTTATTTATCTACTATAAGATATTGTTTGAGTGCTTACATCTGTAGCAATTGATATATTTGATACACCCAAAATAGATATGATTATTTTTATTAGACCATGTGTAACTTAACACCTGCTTTACTAATATTTTTTTCTAATACAGAAAGCACTAGCTAACTGAATTAAGTTCCAATTTGTCCACCAGGCACTTTGCAAGGATAACATCTACAAAGCACTCCATTTCTTTGCCAAAGGTTATGGAAAAAACAACGAGCCAATCAGAGGATATATTCTTACTTTCATTATTGCTATGGCATTCATTCTGATAGGTTTGTACAATTGCTGCTACCCTACTATAACTTAGAAACAAATATGTGAGAGTTTACATTTTTTTCCATTTCTTACACCATAAAAATATCTGCTGTTAAGTCACTATCCATATTGGTATTTAAATGTATTCTAAGCTAAGTCTTTTAAATTATTTTCATCTTGTGAGAAAATCTAAGGTGCAAAGTGTGGAATGCATTTTATGTGATCACTGATTATTAATGTATCTCATTCTTTTATCATTAATCAAGCAGCCAGGAGAGAGGCTCAACTGCAGAGCATTAGCCAGTTGTGGCCACACACTATTCACAATCCACTAACATTGTCTCAAGGCAAGAATATTTGTTTATGGGCATTGACCACCTGCACTGAGTTCTCAAAGCCCATGCTCAAGTCAAAATAATCTTAACTGAAATGTTTGGTGTACAAGAAAAGCATGATACCTACTCTAGAGGTGCCCATAGTAAGTTATTTCAGGCAGGAATTCATACTAAAATTGTGGAAGTTGATATTTGAATATTTAGCTCAAGGACAAAGAAATCAGTAACTTGACTAAGCAATTATGCAGTCATGAATGTGCTTCCACTGAAAGCAGTGACACATTATTCTCAAAGGCCCACAATCTGACCAGGAGGCAAAGTAAATTATTATGGCCTGATTTGTAAAAGTGCTGCACACCTGGCAGCTCCAATGTACTTCAATGGGATAGGCACATGTTCATCACCTTAAAACATTAGTTATATCCAATTAACCAATTTTTTTGAGTTTTTCTATTTGGCATTAAATTCCAAATCTCAAGAAAAGACAGAACATCCTTTAAAGCCTTCCACATAGTAAATTCCCAAGGACTTCAGCACAATCTCAAAGTACTGATGCTTAGGAGATGTCCACAGCTATCTTCTATATTTCAGCACCACTGTGGTGGTTTGGGATATCTGGAGTCCTAAGTGAATTTGTCATATGACTTCATAATCAAACGGTGGGTCAAGAATTGAAGGGCTTGGTGGAGAGATTTTAAACCGTCTTTTGAAAAGGAATAAGTAAAGGTCACGATACCCCTTTTGTTCTTAAGAATTACATGACCTTTCTAATTGCATCTTAAAATAATTAAGCCAAAGATCCAAACTGTGATGTCTTTACATTAAATAGGCCCTTACATCATAAGCAGCTTCATCAAAATCAGTGAGACAGCTTCCATAGTCAGGCCTACCACATGAGTGAGGATATCACAAGCTGACCTGCAGTTAAAATGACCAGGAGGATGTCCAACCTCTGCAGGGGTAACAAACTTCTGCTATATCCAGATACCTTCATAGTTTGAAGAAATGCTGTCCATCCAAAACCCCTTCAAAGAAACATACATATGGCATTTAACTTGTGCTTCTTTCTTTCAGCTGAACTGAACACCATCGCACCCATCATCTCCAACTTCTTCCTGGCTTCATATGCACTTATTAACTTCTCTTGCTTTCATGCATCATATGCAAAATCTCCAGGTTAGTTTTAGAAGCTTCTCTGAATTCAATGTAAACTTCACAGTTTATCATTCTGAACATGAATAAGGAGTATATCTTAAACATAGTATCTGTAAAATTATTTAAGGCCTGAACATGATCCTCCTGAAGACAGGCAAATCTACACAAGGCTAGGGACTAATTCTCACAACTGTAATTTGGTTCTGGGATGTAGAGGCACCTATGCTTCCTGCACCTATGTTGCATAAGACAAACCTCAGGGAAGGAAAAAGGCTACTTCTTGGCATGTTCAGTGTTTTCCCTCTCTAAAGAATCTCTTTTATAGAACACCAGGCAGAGAATGCTTCCATCATCACTCCCCTTTTTAAAAGTCTGTGCAGCCCATCAGTCACATAGAGAAAGTATGCATAGCTCAGTGGTTCTCAACCTTTTTGGACTCAAGGTACCCTTGATAAAATGCCAGCTCTTAGTTTTCATTCATTTTTGAACAGCAAAAAATAGAGCAATTCTTCTGTTGCAAAGAACTCAGAAAGACCACAACAGGGCAGAATGGTTTTTACGCTATGGATTCCTCTATTTGAAATCCCTGGGCGTATCGTGTGAATCATGTCTTCACACTTAACAGCACAAACACTGTATGGCACCCCTGAAACTCCAGGGTACCAAGACATCCTAGCTGGAAATCAACCATTGTCACAACTACAGCAGGAAGGGAGGGGGAAGAGGGAGCAAGAGAAGGAGAAAGAGCCATCCAAGGCATCATGGTCTCTTCTCAATGACTGCAGAAGATCTGCAGGGAAATATGCACAAAATTAATAACTTAGACAACAGTGTCCTCCATTTAAGTGCAAAGACCAAAAGCATCCAGGAACGTCTCAAAGCCACAAAGGAGGCATACACCCAGTGGAAGGGAGGGGGCCATCACCAAGGGGGATTATACTTCCATTACTCGAGATTGTAGGGGGGCTGTTAGGAAGGATAAGGTGGAGATGGGACTGGGACTAGCGACCTGGATCAAGAATAACAAGACGTCCTTTTTTAAATACATAGGGGGTAAAAAGAAGGTACTGAGTAACGTGGGGCCTCTGCAGGACACACTTGGAAATCTGGTGGTCACACCAGATGACAAAGCTAACCTCTTTAACAGACTCTTTGCTTCCATTTTTCTGAGCAGGGACAGGGACATCCCCCTCACTGTGATACCGGACGGACCCAGGGGAGAAGCAACCAGGCCCAGGGTCAGTAAGGACCTAGTCAGAGAACTTCTGGTGGGACTAGACATGTTCAAATCAGCTGATGATCTCCACCCCAGAGTGCTGAGGGAATTAGCAGATGTCATCGCGGGGACCCCTGGCACAGCTTTACGAGCACTTCGTTCAAATTCGCAGATGATACTAAGATGTGGGGAGAAGTGGGCATGCTAGAAGAGAGGGACAGGCTACAACTAGATCTGGATGGGTTACGGGATGGGCAGAAGAGAATAGGATGGGTTTCAATACTGACAGATGCAAGGTATTGCACCTGGGGAGGAAGAACCAGCAGCATACCTACAGGTGGGGAACTCCCTTCTCATCGGCACAGAGGCAGAAAAGGATCTTGGAGTCACTGTTGATTCCAAGATGAACATGGGCCGCCAATGTGGGACGCGGTCAGGAAGGCTAACCGCACCTTGTCATGCATCCACAGATGCATCTCGAGCAGGGCCAAAGAGGTGATCCTCCCCCTCTATGCGGCATTGATCAGGCCACAGTTGGAGTACTGTGTCCAGTTCTGGGCGCCACACTTCAGGAGAGATGTGGACAACATCAAGAGGGTCCAGAGGAGGCCACTTGCATGATCAGGGGGCAGCAGGGCAGGCCCTAGGAGGAGAGGCTACAGGACCTGAACCTGTTCAGCCTCCACAAGAGAAGGCCGAGAGGGGATCTGGTGGCCATCTGTAAACTTGCCAAGGGGGACCAGCAGGCAATGGGAGAGTCCCTGTTCCCCCAAGCACTACCGGGAGTAACAAGGAATAACGGCCATAGTTGACTGAGAGTAGATTTAGGCTAGATATCAGGAGGCACTACTTCACAGTCAGGGCAGCTAGGATCTGGAACCAACTTCCAAGTGAAGTGATGCTGGCTCCTACCCTGGAGGTCTTCAGAAGGAGGCTAGACAATCACCTAGTCAGGGTCGTTTGACCCCAGTATCCTTTCCTGCCCATGGCAGGGGGTCGGACTTGAAGATCTGCTTAGGTCCCTTCTGACCCTACCAACTATGAAACTATGACTTGGGTATGAAAAAGACTGTGTATTTAACCCAGAGTACGATGCACTTACCCAAACAATACTCATTAGATACACAGTGGGCACATCTACACATGCTTTTAATCCAAGGCAATACATTTTATAGTTATAATATATAGTTTATTACTCCTGGGCATGCTGCTTGAATGTGTGCCTGTGACTGCAGCATGGTGAGCCAGGTCAGAGCAGCTCTGACTGGCAGGGGGCCCTGGGGAGTCAGCCTGCCAGCCTTGGGCTGCTCCAACCTTACTCAGCGTGCTGCAGGGTGGCTGGCTGGCGCATGAAGGTGTGGCCCTTCACTTCATTTTCAAGCCCCTACACTGACGCATCCTCATGTCCCACCTAGCTGGGTCAGTATCTATACATGCGGTGTGGCAGAGTAACAAACTCCACAGAACGGTCGTACTTGTAAATACAAGTGCTACCCTGCTGTGGAGTTTATTTGTTTCCTGTGGCCTAATAGGGTCTCACATGTATATTGAGACATTTACTGCCAAGCTAACTTGGCAACTCTGCAGTACATGTCTAGTGTAGATGTGCCCAGTGTGGTGGAATTAGCAGACCTGAAACTGATTCGCTCTATCATTTTCAAGGCTTCAGTTTCAGGGCTGCTATTAGAAACTTAAAAAATGAGGGCAGATAGGGACTCCAAAACTGACTAACTCCCATATTTTACAAAGCTTCTAATAGATGCCTTTTAATGGCAGCTTCCACTTCACCATTTCTATGCAGTTAACTAAGCTATAATTATATTACAAAAAGGAAGTTATTCTGAAAGATGCTACATGCTTAAGTATCTTTTGTACTTCACTGATAAGCAGGTAATTGATGCTTGTTATAATATAAATTGGCAAAAAGACTGAGGCTGGTTTGTATTATACAGTTTAAGCAAATTATGCCCTCAACTAGTGTGTACAGAAGTAGAGTATGCTATACTGCTTGAATTGATAACCCCTGGAAGAGATTGAGTAGAACAGGAAAATACAACCAACCAGAATGGTTTTGGGGTATATCCTGACCAGTACCAGATTTGTAGAGAAATACATACACTCTTCATACTGGCAACTGAATCCTCCAGGCTGGAAAGGACTCTTACTATTTGGCCCAGACTCTGCTAGCTTGGGATAAGAGGTACGATGATGAGATACTTTTCTCCATCTTTGTGTAACAAGGAAGTGAATAGACCCATGTCTGTGTGCAAGTCTCTGTGGACAGCATCAGTCTCATTATTTTCAAGAACGAAGGGTTGGCAACCGGTAACAAGGAGAATCATCTGAATTATTTCCTTTTTAACCAATACTAAAGGCAATTTCCTGCTGTTGCAAACCAGTTATTCATTTCAAACAGTAGAGAAATATGTTCTTTATTTCCAGTGTGAAAAAACTACAACAGTTGCATAAACATATATATTAGCTCCTGTTATATAGGTCGGCTTGCTGCCAGTTGTTCAGAGGGCAGAAAAGATTAACATTTCTGCTAATTATCTGCACAGTTGAACAAATGCAGATCTGCTCTATGCTGCCATAGAGCTCAGTACAAATTACCTCTGTGCACTTCATGTGTACATCAGTCATGATTCTGTGGCTACTTAACATTTCAGACAAAACCATAGCCATTTTCCCCTTTTTCTCACTTCCTTTGACTAATTTCTGTGGTTCCTGCCAAGTCATAGTGATAGATGTTCATAACTGCAAGGCTGTATGACTGCAATTTTTTTCAGAGCACAGAGCCTTCCCATTCCATCATTATTATTGTGATCCATGTTAGGGCTGCTCAGTCCCCCCTTATATCTTCAGTATTTTTCCTTATCCAAAGAATTTCTGCTACAGAACACCTGGCAGAGACCTACAAACCATGGAGGTACACTGTTTGGCTCCATCATTTAACTTACTAGCAGGGGAAGGATTCAATATCATAGTTCACGCGCAGCAGGAATAATATCTTTTTAAAGTCAATTGCATTTTTCCAGTGATGTCAAACAATTTCTACATTTAAAAGACAGGTGCACTTACAGTATTGCAATGTAGCCTCTCAGCAAGCATATAACTTTCATTAACATTAATGAGTTTTATATATGCATGTGCATGCAGCAAAAGAAGAGAACGTGCCATTACTTGCAGTTATAGGAAAATCTATTTTTAGTTCTGAATCAGTGATCTGTGATTTGGCAAAAGCATATGAATGTTTAAAAAAAGAGTGGGCACATCAGCAGAGACCTAAAGGTCTGAATAGCAAAGTCTCAAATCAGTTTCCATCTACACGCATGCAAGGGACATTCCTATTACTTTCATGCACAAGTTTTTTTCATATGCCTTCCATTATCTGCATGCAACAGTGAAAGTGCACACAGAAGTGTCTACATGTGCAAAAAGAAAAGCCTGTGATTTTCAGCATTTCCCCTCTAAGTCTCTGGTAGCTCAGATATCCTCTATTCTAATTTAAACAGGGTGGAGACCTGCATTCAAATATTACAACATGTGGGTATCACTTTTTGGAGCTGCATTGTGCTGTGGTGTCATGTTTGTTATCAACTGGTGGGCAGCTGTTATCACTTATGCCATTGAGCTCTTCCTCTATATTTATGTGACATACAAAAAGCCAGGTAAGACTGGAATACCTAATTACTGTTTTGTATTTGCTTTGCAGCTACAGTATACCTCATAATTCTCCCTAAGTCTATAGCCTATGAATATTTCCTCTCTATATAATCAGTTTTTAAAAGAAGACTGGAGACTCCCAGGTACTAGAGTGAAATCCTATTCTAAGTATTGGTTTTGGCAAAACCGTGTTGATTTTTGGTAGCAATACCAGAAGAGTCCAAGGCCCGGTTTAAATATAAAGTTGCATCAGTTTAACTTCAGGTACAAGTTTTAAACTGATTTAGTTAAAAATGTGCATCTTGGTATGTGACTGCTCTTAAATCAACTTGAAGCTGGCTCATAAACAGCTTCAACAGATACTAGGCATAAACTAATGCAAGTGTCAACCCAAGACACTGCACTAGTTAAATCAGTTTCTAAACTAATACAACTTCTGTGTCGGCAAGGGCCGAGGGCACTGAATAAATTTGGGGCAAGGAGCAAACACCTTTCAAGGTTTCCAAAACATAGCTCCTTCTTAAAGATGCTTTTCCTTCCCTCTTGGAAATAGGAAGGAAATCCCCTGAACACAAAGTCCAGTCCTCTTAGATGCTACGAACACTTATATTCATTCCCAAATCAAAGGCCTTATCCTGTCTTTCAGACTGCAGGTGCTACCTCTTAGTGCTACGAAACCTCTGCGGGAGGTTTCTAAGAAACAGGCCCTTTCTGACTCAAACATAAAAGCCTCCCAAAGAGGCTTTGGATTAAGATTGACAGTTTTGATTCATGCTGTTTCAGCAGCATTACCTGTACTAAGGGACAGCTTTCAACTTGGCACTGGACCCTGTGATACACTCCCATTTCAATTCTTAAATGTTAGGGGTACATCTTCACTGCAGAGTTCACAGTTGGGTGCCTCCCATCCACACTCATCATCTCAGAGTTTGGAGGTGCTTTCTACCAGAGCTAGCTGGTTCATGGGGCTGTAGATTAAAGCTCAAGTGAAGCTTTCATATGGGCTGGTACCCTGCCTGCCTAACCAACAGAGCATCTGCTAGTGTCATTCCCAGACTCATTTTCCCACTGGGATAGAATCAGAGGTGCATAATGTTTAGAGCACAAAGAATAATGGGAAATATCCCTAGAAGTCTCTACCCATTTGTGTGGCTACTGCAGCATCAGTGTTGAAACAATAATTTGAAGATGGCTTTGTAGCCACCCTAAGTTAGGATAACCTGAGTGCTTAAATGCAGGGTCTGATCCCTAAGTGAACTCTGCAGTGTTAAATATTATTTGTGCAGGCATGCTCTAGGATAGTCCCTGCTCACTAGTGTTGATTTTTGGAGAATTTTCCTGTCTTTGAGGGAACTGCAGGAAGGCCACTGGAGGGTTACTAGCATTTGAGGGATTTTGCTTGTTTCCTTGCTACATAATGGAGAATTCCAGCACATGATGTTAAATCAAATCCGAGTCCAAATTTATATCTCAAGCCAACTAGCAAACTAGCCCAAGTCAGAGGTTCTGAATGGTAAGTGGGGGACGGAGTGTATTGAACTAATACTCAAGCAACAGATCTGACATCTGTGCACTGATGAAACATCTGTACAAAACTGTCTCTCCATCTCACCAAGGCAGTAACTTCTACCACAGCCGAGTGATACTGAGAGATACATAATATTCCTTGCAACCATGGGGAAAGACAAAGAGAAAAGGAAATGTTCTGATCACATAGAATGCCAGCTCTGCACTTGTGCATCTGGACTTGTTCCCAATTTTAAAACACAACCGAACAGAACCTGAAAATAATTTATTTCCAGTTTGACCCCATTCAACCAAATACAAGTATAAAAAAATAAAGGAAAAATATCAGGAAAAATAAGAAAAGAAAGAAAGATGTGGGTTTTGGAAAGCAATTTTTGATCCATTCAAATGAATGATTAAATTCTGGCAAGCCAATAGTCTTGAGTAAAGCACACTTAACTAATTCCTGAGGGTTTGTATTGGGACTTCCAAGACAATGCTCAAAGCCCAACCCCCCAAAAAGTCTATGAATGACCCTCACTTAACTTGTGTTTTCAGGGACTCGGGGCACCTGCTTTCCATTCCTGATCTGACGTAGAAAACAGCAATAAGCTACCTTGCCACTGGACCTTTAGGAAGTACATTGTTTTCAACTTCAACCCATCCAGATCTTGAGAGTTGCCTGACAGTTGTGCTTCTTCCACAGAAGAATTATGGGGCACTAGTCCTTCCACTCTCGCACTGGTCTAAGGGTGAGCAGCTATGGCTTACTACTAGGCCTGTGAGAAGTGGCTAGTATTCGCTTTGGATTTGGGTTCAGCCAATTCGAGGGACGGTGATTCAATCCATTGATTTGAATCACTGTACCAAATCGATTCAGCCGAATCTCCAAATCCACCACATCAGCCGAATCTCCAAATCAAATAGGCCCCGTTCCCCACCCACTCTCCCAGCCCACAGGGGGACTGTACTGGCCACCTTCTGCCAGGTTAACACAGATCCATCTATTAGTACCCTCTGGGTCAGACCCTGCAGCCAGTTTCCCACCCATCTGACCACTGAATTGTTGAGCCCATAATCCCCTGGTTTTACCTTAAGAGTCTCATGGGACACTAAGTTAAAGTCCTTCCTAAAGTCCAACTAAATGATGTCCACCTCATCTCTTTTATCCAGGTGGTGAGTAACCTGGTCATTGAAGGAGATGAGGTTAGTCAGAGATGACCTACCCACAACAAAGCACTGCTGGCTGTCATTCAGAATTTTGCCTTCTACTAGCTTATCGCATATGGACTCCTTGAGAAATTTTGCTTCACTTACATGGTACACAGTAGTAAAGAGGATGTTGTAGTAAGTTTTCAATAGAAAAGCTAACTGACCTGTATTGGTTGACATGACTCAGTGGGTGATGCACTTTATTGTTGATTTTCTTTTTTGAAAGCAAGTCATTTTTAACTCACCGGAGCTTGTAATATTCCTTCCTAATGGCTTCTTTAATTTGTTGAAGTTCCATATCAAATGCCTTACTCAGGGATGTCCATTCTTTGTGTGGAGAAAGGAAGAGAGTTAATGGAACAGAGAGGAAAACATTTCTTAAGCAGAGGAAGAACATTTTTCATGCTTTCTTATAACGGGACAGGGTTTATTTGCCTGTTTGTATTCATATCACATGACACAAGCATATTTTATTCCAGTAACCTAATTTTGTTCCATCACTTGTGTGGAGGAGGCGTGATAGAACACATTATGCTACGGCTCATAGATAACTTGATTGCTGACATTTGTAACAAAACTTAGAAAAAAAATCTATGGCATAACATGCAATGTTTTTCTTTGTTATATGCAGAAGTAAATTGGGGCTCATCTGCACAGGCTCTTTACTATGTTAATGCCTTAGAAAGTGCACTGGCATTAACTACAGTGGAAGATCACGTAAAAAATTTCAGGTAAGGTTTGAAAGGAAATGCTGAGAAGCTCAGGATAAACACATCCTTGATCAAACACAGTCTCTTTTTCTTCCTGCAGACCCCAGTGCATTGTATTAACAGGAGCACCAATGACAAGACCTGCCCTGCTAGATATCACGCATTCATTCACAAAGAGTAATGGACTCTGCATTTGCTGTGAAGTGTACACGGTAAGGTCTTTGCAGGTGAACTTTAAAAATAAGGATGAGCTATATGTCCTCTAGTCATCCAGCACACAGTGTGCTCCCACTGGTGCCAGTGGGCTTCTGTGCAGAATATGGAAGATATATGCAATGTCAATGAATTTGGAGATAATTCTAGACAAGAAAGATAGCTGATTTGGAGCCTGCTGGCAAATGCCTCATAGAGATGCAATGGGAGAAGGAGGCAGAGCAGTTCTGAGAATAGAGCCCAGGAATTGAGATACTGAAGTTTTGTTCCCGAGTGCATCACTGACTTGCACTCTTAACCTTGTTCAAGTCATACTGCCTCACTGTGGTTCAGCTTGTCTGTCAACATAATTACAATAACCAAACTTATTCCGCTTTGCAGAAAAATATCCTTTGCTAAGACCTTCTGAAGAAAGGAATAAACTAAGAAATAATATTGCTTATCGCATGATAAAAAAGCTACCAGGCTATACACAAAAGAATGCACTAAAGAGGATAGGGATCAAATAGTCTTTCAACAAAGGCAGAATCAACAATAATGGTAGTTTAAATAGGACAAACTTCATTAGAACGAATTGAGGGGTGGAACAAACTGCTATCAAAAGTTGAGGAAACACCCATAGTAGAGCTGGTTAAGTCCAGGTAACATTTCTCTACTACCGACAGTGCAGTTCTACCAATAAAAATGAGTTTAAGTATATGACCCTGACCCTTGACCACTCTACTAAATGGGTCACTGACTTGACTGTGTGCAGAATTAGGTTTAGTTAAATGACACAACTTCATAAAGTCTGGCTTCAGCAAGTTTTCTGTTTTACTGAGTCTTTTACTCTAATATTATCACTTCCCATGTAGTGCTAGGAGATTTCATTTCAGTCTATATACAGCACAAGTCTGTTGTGCTAGCATAAGCATTTTTTATGTTTATCCTTTCTCCCGCAATTTTAGCTAAATTTAGTTTAGAGGGTAGTAAAATGGTGATACAATGGACCTCTGTGATTTGTATAACTGTGGAAATAAGCTGGTGATAAAAACAGCTATGTGTTGTTATTGGGAATACTATAATGCCCATAAATATCATTTATAAGCACTTCCTTGCCACAGCTTGCTCTGATGGGGTTGCTGAGCCTTACTGGCCTGTGGAGGCTACAAAGTGATATATAATTGTGCTTGACATTATGCTTATGGGCACCTTAAAATGTGGATAATAAAGAATATTTTACATGGCATTAACATGATTTGCCTCATACAGCTGGTTACGTATGAAGTTGTGGGACCCAGTGCCATGAACATCAGAGAGTGTCCTCCATTCCCTTCTGCCAAAGGACAGCAGGTCTCTATTATCTTCTGGGGATGCAGTAACTGATTGTTCAGGGATGGATAGAAAAGAAAATCAGGCAATGATACATGGAGTTCATTTGAGCTCCTTTGTCTCCAAGCACAAAAAGGTTTGCAACTGGGAAGAAAAGGGGCACAATCTGACCCTCTAACAAATGTAAACTACTAGTGACAGACCCTTTAACAAAATGTAAAGTATTGATCCCAAAACTCAACATTATTGGGAAAAACAGAGGATCACATTTTTCTCTCAGCTACACCAGTTAAATCAGGCAAACTTCAATTAATTTTCTGTGGATTCAGAATATAATGTCATGACAGTGAAGGAGAAAATCATTGGGACTCTAGCTTGGGGAGAACATGAAAAAAATAAGAGAAAAAGCCATGAAGAGGCCAGAAATATACAGGAGGCACAAAGCCTGGACTCCCAGGCTCTGAGCCAATTTAAAAGTCATGCACTTAACACAGGGCCCTCACAGCTTGCTGGATTATTTAACACAGCCTTTCGTAATGTTATTGCCTGGCTAGCTAGAAAAGTTTCTGATGGAACTATTCTATCTAAAGCAAAATGCCTTGCTCCAACACATCCATTTTAACAAAATTTTGTTTCATTGGGAAAAGTTTCAACGAGACTGAAACATTTCTGAAAAGCAACATTTCATTCTTTTATTTCAAAACACCCTTTGGGTTAAAACTGTCTTTTAAATTCTATTATAGGGGTGGCCAAACTGCCAAAGGAGGTATGTGCACCCCTTCTATATGTACACAGCAGATTTGGGAGGAGGCAGCATCAGATGGGGAAAGAAGGAGAGCAGCAAGTCAGACAGGAAGCAGAAAGCAGACCAGTGGATAGGGCAGGGGAAGGGGACTGGAGTGGCAGTCAGGTAGGATGTGGGCTAATTTGTGGCATGACCACCAAAGAGGTTGGCTGCCACTGTTTTATTGCACTGTGTTTTATTTAAATGCAATATTTCAGTTTTATCAAAATTAAACACCTTGATTGTCTCCATTTCCCCCCCCCAGAATATTAAAGAAAGGTTCACAATTCTTTCTTTTTATACTGTTATGGAATAGGGAGAAATATCAAACACAGAATTTCACATGGAACAGAAAATATAGTTTTTACCCAAGAGTATTTTTAATCTATGCTGCTTATTAGAAAACTAGATTAGAAAACTACTGCATATTAATTCCCTTTAAAAAGTGAGTGTTTTTAAGTAACACTTTTAAATAATGATACGTACAGAAGTTTTCCTACTATGAGTTCAAAGGAACCATCTGTTTTCCCACTATGGTCTGGATGTTAGTGTAGGAGGGGAAGTTTTTCCACTAAAGCTGTCCCCGTCTACAGTAGATTATTCTATATTAGAGGATCTTTTACTTACTACTCTACTTGTCTGTTCCTTTGGCAGCAGTATGGCAGCTTGCCATGCTCAAATACCCTGGAAGGAGGGGAAACAAATTAAGTAAAGCAAAAGATTCTGTGTAAAACCTTTTTATGACTTCACCATATGGGAAAGTAATATGGACTAAAATAACAAACTGCTTGCAACCACTTGGCTTTGTGCCACTCTTCAATCAGGTGTCTCACAAAGGAACCCAGATCTGGGTCCCACATGCTAAGTGGGTCTATTTAGCATCTAGTCCATTTTTCTAGCTCTGGGTATATAAGGACATACTTCAAGGGCTCAGATTTCATCTGCCATTCTTTCTTGTATTCAAATTAAGCTCTCTATTTGGTAGACGGCTCTGTGCACGTCCTGTCACAGTATCTGATGAAGTGAGGTCAGGCTTGCAAAAGTGTATGCAACTCTGATTTAGTTAGTCTATAAGGTACATCTTCACCCTGCTTTCTGCCTCTCTTCATCCTTGCTTGTGGCATAGGATGCTACTCTTCACCCTCCCCAGCTGCCCCATTCAGTCACTTAAATGTGCGTCCTCACTATTCCACCATACTTGCTGACAGTCTGGGATTTGAGTTTAACCCCTTACGGAGTCAATGCGGAAAACACCACAAAATGAAACCTAGGACCACAGAAACTTTGCTTGAAAGCATTATTAGAGAAGTTTAGAAACAACATTCCTGAGTGCAACTGGCCCTAGCATAAATCTCACCCCTGCTGAGAGTCCACTGACTGTCAATGTGAGCAGTCTGCTTTACATATAGTAATTGTCAATCCTCTTTATTGAGAAGCACCCCACTCATAATTCTAGTCCGGGTGGCGAGAATACAACCCCACCAAATGAAGGAAATCAGCTGTGCTGGGAGATGTCCTTTTCCCCACTTCCCTCCCTGGCCATCCAATCAGGGCAAAAATTATTCTATAGGAGTAAAACAATAATGGAGAGGCAATCTAAGTCACTGGCTCCACATTGCAAGGATTGTCACTGTGAGCAGAGTCACTGGCTCCAGACTGCCGCCTTGATGGCTTGCCAGTGACTGTTTTTTAATGAGATGTCAAGCACCTTTCCTGGGCAGGGCAGCTGACTGGAAATCACTTCAATAGACTTGCCTTTGGCAAGTTCAGACACATGTTCAATACATAAATAATGAACTTCATTTTGTGCGGATATAGAGATAACCCACACCATCCCACCCTGTCATCCAAATGTTGATTCTGAGTCTTTGTAATGCTAATAAACATTTGTATTAGACTACATTTGTTCACATAAATATCAATATCCCCAGGGCTGTACCATGGTGGAAGATACTTTTTGTCCATTTCCTCCTCTCCTCTTCTGCTGAGTCAGTCAGTGATTCATCTAATCTGTGTCACATGACAAACGGGAGGTGGGTGTTGCCCAATTAAATTGTCACTGGACACAGGACTTAGTAACAAAGGCATTTTTGTATTGAATTGGGTGTTGAAAACCCTTTGCCTGATTATTAATAGATGGTAGCTTAATGACTGTATGTTAAGATCTGTTGAGCCTTCCTGTAAGGTTGCTTATTCAGTCAAGTCAGGGAGAGAGTTTATTCACTCTGCGATGCTTCACCACATCTTAGATATTTTTCTAAGTTGTTACAATTCATAGTAGTCCTTCTTTCTGTCAGAATCACTATATTTAAGTAGCATTAACAGCCTCAGCCCTCTTGAACAGAATGTGAATTATGTTAGCAGTACGGTTCTTTTCAAAGGGTTGAATCTCTATGGACCCTTTTTGGAAATGTATTTTTCTGACTCTCAATATTTCCTCACGCAGCAGACTAAGTAACTCCTTCAAAATCACCGTGATGTATAATACGAAGTCTTCTTAATAATATTTTATTGTATCATGCAGGGACCACGCAAGCTGTGTGTTCAGGAGATGAACAGTGGCATGGCAAAAAAGCAGGCTTGGCTTACAAAGAACAAAAGAAAAGCCTTTTATGCTGCAGTGGCAGCTGACAGCTTTAGAGATGGAGTCAAAAGTCTCCTTCAAGTAAGCCTTTTATTTACAGAGCATATATAGAAGTGATACATCAAAGCATCCCTTTATGTAAAGCATTACTGTTTACTTGATAAAAGGTCTTGTATATATGGATAGTGTGTTATAAATGTAAAAGGTGTCCTGAGGGTACCCCGGTTTACATTGCAGGCTGCCTCATGAACAGATTTGGTTCTGGGCTATAGAACTATGGAACAAAGCCGACTGATTGTAACCTAAATGAACGAACTCCTGTTATAAAAACAGAGATGCCTTTAAGGCACCATACACTATGCAGGCAACGCTCATACACTACAGATGAATTCTGTTGGTTGGTATTATGCAGCATATTAAACATTAGAGTGTATTTTTATATTCCATGTAATAGAAGTCATCACATATAATATTTTGCAAGCAATGAAGTCCATCAAACTCAATAAATGTTCTCAGCTTAATATCTTTCTATTTCTCCAGATACATTCCAGATTGCTTTCAACAGTCCAGTAAAATTAACTTAAATTGTCCTCTCTCACACCTAAATATGTATGTGGTTAAACTTGTATGTCAGAGGCAAAAGTTGGGAAAGCTTCCACCCTTCTCACTCACAAAATGCTCTGTGGAAAAAAACATCACTCTGGACACATCCAAAAGCCTTTTAATCGACTGCCTGGTACCAGTGATTCATTGGTAACACATTGTGGATTTGAGCACATTTGCTGAATGGACAGATGAATGTGACAATGTGGTAATAAAGACCCTTTTGTTGCTTTAAAGCCCAACAGGATTCTTTACCCTGAGTTTGTGCACAACAGTTTTCTGATCAGGTGCCCTTTCTGATACTTCTAAGGAGTATTCTCTCTTGATGATCTTTTCACTTTTTAATATGTCCTGACCACAGTCAAATGCATAATTAAACATATATGTTTTCCTTTTCAGTAGCTGAAAGTGTGGCAAGATCACCAGTTCAATACCAGAATAAATCGATATAAAATTGTTTTGCAAACAAGATATATATATATAGTTCAGATGCATTACTATCACTCACAAAACATTTTTCCCATGGCTTTATCCATATTCTTTCTTGTTAGCCATAAAAATATGCAAGTACAATGCTTAGTCTATCAGTGTGGTCTAATAAGAAGTTCCTAATACACAGTTTTGCTTTTAGTCTGCATTCATATTTTGTCAAATTAGATTAGATGGCACCAGGAGGTAGCCTATGTTTGATAACTCCTGAATTTGGATCCAGATTTTAACATTCAGACTCCTTTCTGAAGCTGTACCTCATCTTACTTCTTATTCGTAGGTATTTGCAAATGAATTTTTACTTATTAAGCATCTTCAGCTGTTTGGGACCATCTCCTCTGTGGGGTGGTACAAATTCTTGAACTATAGGAATTCATCTGTAGAGGAACTAAACTCCTCTGCATGTTTGAAATTTTTAAACTTAATTTGTCTAGCAGACATTCCAAACCAAGAGAACTGTTCCAAACTGCGAGAAGCTTTGGGCTAATATGTTAGAATGAGCACACAAACAGCAGCCTGAACTCTCTCTTGATTTTAAGTTATTGAACCATTTTAATGAAAGCATGTCAGAAGAAATGCAAATGAATGCTAATTTAGCCAAACCACATTTCTATCATCTAAAAACCATTTACAGCTGGAATGATTTAGAGCTAATCTTTCTACTTTCTGCTTGGGTACGGGCATGAAGGACATTCACAAAATGCAATCTAATCTTAAGAGTCTCCAGAACATTACTTCAGTTATCTTTTGCCATTATTTCTCATTTACAGCAAGAGACTGTTCCCACACCTTTTCATGCAATGTTTTAATATTGTTAGGCCTCAGGTTTGGGTAGAATGAAACCAAATACCTTGGTGCTCGGATTTAAAAAAGACTGGAAGAATGCCTCTGCCATGCAACTTGAAAATTATGTAGGCGTTATACAGTAAGTTATGGTTCACTGTAATAATCTTATTTCCTACTGATGTTTCTATTATTGATCCTTTGGACAGTATAAATGCTTCTAGTAACTAACAATGAAAGTATAAATCTAGCTAGTATAATGGCTTATTGCATTAGCTTTTCATTTTGGGGGATCTGTATTCACTCATGAAGTGCCTAGGACCTAAAGATATTTGTCCACAAGACAAAAAAAAAAATATCATCCCTGGTTTGGCACAGCGAGCTGCATCTGTGAATGCCAAGCAGATTCAGTAGCTTTGTGGTCTGGGACCAGGACAGGAAGCAGCTACTCTGAAACATGCTCCTCCAAGGAGCACCTGAATTTCTAACTGTAAATTGGCCTACAAGCTATTCATAGATCAACCAGAATTCAAACATGCTCTATCCCACAGTGGGGACAGAATGGGGCACAGTTATGAAGGGGTTACCCAATGACAGTACCACTCCTATAGGAGACACCAAGAGGGAGGATAGAGCAAATCTGGAGAAGACCTACCCTAAGGGATGGCCTGTTCCTCTTGGCTGATTCTTTATGGCAAATATCACTGGAATCCCACATATTCACATTTTCTGAATTCTGAACATTTTACTACCTGTGGTTTCTTTATCCATAACAAGCAGCATATGGCCCATAATGCTCCACAGTGGCCATTAACAATGGTAGCTCTAAGTGTTTCACATGATGTAAAAGGCAACAAATGTTTTATATAATTTGAATCATTTTAATTTTATTTTTCAGTGATGCATTTGATTTTGAGCTAGGGCTAATTATTGTCAGAACTAGTCAAGGGTTCGATATATCTCAAGTCCTCCAGGTTCAAGGTACGTAATGATTTAATAACTCAACCTCAGTGCATTTCAATGCTGAATACATGCTTGTTTTTAAAATTCTCATTTCTCCATGGCTTCCATATACACTTGACAAATCCTGCTAACTGTTCTATTGTCTTAGGCCCCTAATATATAGCCATGTAATGGCATGATAGGATCTGATTCCCAATCCCAAAAGTGCCCCCTAACACACTGTACATACATGGGCAGGAGGTTTGGTTGTGGAGTCAGGGATCAGATCCCAGTCATACCATGACTACTTGTCAGTGCAAGAGGAGGCTGGGATCATAATCCTGGACACTCCCCTGCACCAGCGAAGTTGAAAGAGTCCATCCCAGCAGACAACCAGCTGATTGTCAGCCTGGTCCCAGACTGTACCAGAGCACTGGGGATCAGAGGCACCTAGCAGGATTGGGTAAGGGGGATCCAAAGGTCTCAGCCCCCCACCCCAGGAACTTTTATTCCCTTTGTGAAAATACTAGTAGAAAGGAAAACAACCTATTTTGGTATAGTTATTCAAGGAGCTGTGCTGTCAGGGTGAAGAAGCAATTGGGAAGGGGCACCTAGGACTGCATATGGCACAGTAGTTTCTGGGATCCACATACTTGCCTTCACTCGGTTGTTTTTTTCTTTGCAATGTGAGTAACTCACCACTTCCACATGACATTTGGTGGGTTCCACATGACATCTATCAAAAGAGATTTGGTAACACAGTAATTATTCTCTTATCTGAGAGTTTGTCCACTCACGGGAAGACATTCAACCTAGCCACGGCGATCAGTCCTGGTGTTTCCAAGGAAGAATTATTTCTCTTTTTCTGCTGTACATGACTTGGATTAAATCTATGCAAAAATGAATATACATAAAGCAGAATAATGACTCTCTGCTGCCGCCTGCTGCAGGTTTGCCACTCACTTTTTCTCTGCAGTTTTCAGTTACTACACACACCAAAATGTATTAACTGTAGCAAAAGGAGAAGGTTGGGATAAAAGAATCTTAATACAAACCAGACAAAAATAAAATTAAGTGCCCATTAGGTAAGATGGGCTTTAGTACAAGGTAGCATCCAGGAACAAGACACCTGTAAGAATATTCAAGAGTTTTTTACCCCTTAAATATCTTTTTAAAAGAATCAGAGTAGATAAACACACTGCTTCCAAACACACTGATGTTCATGGAACAGTACAGCACTGCACCATAGAGAAATAGGAAAACAGGGAACATTTCAAACTGGCCAATGCCATCTTCCTTGTTGATACCCCAAGGAGAAGCACCTTTATTTTTAGTTCCTGGTAATGGAAACAGTCAAGAAACCAGTTATTTTCAATCTCTTTGTGCAGGTGCATTCTGTATGACTCCAGTTCAATAATAATAAATACCAACATCACATCCTAATCAAATAGCAAATGTTCAAAGTGTTAAAAATAGAAATGAACCAAGAATAACTAGGAATGATAACTAAGCCTATAATTCCCAGTATCATCAGCTATAACACGTAAAATATATTAGGCTATGAAACAGAGAAAGAACCATTCTGTTCTACTTAAATTCAGTACATCACTATTTAAAAGAACTGAATTTTTTTATTTGAATAATTCTATGTTATTGGTTATCATAGTGTCCTAATAAACACAGGCACCTTGCTGTCATACTGGAGTCTGAAGGAAATAATAGCAATTCAGAGAGGCGACAGAGCTAATAACCACCAGTGGCAATACACGTGATTTGTATATACGAGTACGTGTGAGTGTAATATACCAGCTAGAGATTACTCTTGTACCATATCTTACTCTAATCTGGTACACATCTTATTCTAATAAAAGTACCTTTCCTTACAAAACAGAAAGCTCATTATGGACCAACACGTATACCATACTAGTTATAATGCTCGAAAATCATATATTTAAAAAAAAGTGGTTCTTAGTAGAAGGCTATTGTCCCCAAGACAAAAGGAATATTTCATATTATTGTGTTTGCAGAACTGTTTAATTAAATCTGCTGCCTCTGCAGCTTCAAAATACATCAAAATATGAGAAAATATTCAGGTAATTTGTGTATTCTGTGGTCTTTTATTCAATATCTACATCTAAACATTTTTTAGCATCTCTAAGTAGGAGACAGTATGGTCCTGTGCTTAGAGCAGGGGTTGAGGAAGCAGAAGACCAGGCTCTCTCTCTCAGTTTAGGGCCTGATCCACAACCAACTCAAGTCAGTAAGATGATCATAGTGATGTCATTATACTATGGATTGGGCCCTTAGGCAATGACACAACACAGTACCTCAGTTTCATGATGCAGAAGACAACAACTTTCCTAAAATGCTCTGGTCTCTGTGAAAGGAAGAAAAATATTATTTTACTATAAATACAGTGAGACTTTTGCAACTGGTCTTGTGAATTTTCAAAATAAAAAAAGCACAATGCATTAATCTCATATACAAATGCAATTGCTATGGATGTATGCAGTACAATCTAAACTAGACATATAAACAGATCATTTCTGTTTCTGGATACCTAGTGGCCAACAAGGAGGACCCACTTCAGGAGAATTGTTACCCCAATAATTTTGTTGTACACTAATAGTCATTATAATAATGATAACTCTTAATGGTATTACAATTAGGCATTTAACTTAGTTTAAACTGTAAGTGATTTTGTCTAATGTTGGTTGGTTTTGTAATGATTTTGTCCAATGTTGTTTTCAATTATATAGAGGAATTAGAGAAGTTGGAACAAGAGAGGCTGGCACTAGAAACTACCATTAAAGATAATGAATTTGAAGAAGGAAGATATGGTATCCGTGGATTCTTCAACAAAGCCAGCAAGCTCAGCATTGCAAAACATGAAACTAGAAAGGGTAAGAGAAACATATATACATTTATAACATTTCCACTGATATAAAATTATACCTTGCTTCTAAAGCAAAAGCTTTGAGGGGACAACAGTCTCCATTGATATCAGCAGCTAGAGATGCCATTCAAAATAAACAGAACACGTTAGGGAGACGGTCTAGTGAAGGAATGACAGGGGGCCTGGGCTAGTAGTACATTTCCCCTGTATAAATGTTTTGCTGAGATGGCTTTTTAACGAGGTTTATAGTGACCTCTGCTGGTAGAAGATGATATTACCTATTACAGGACTCCTATTTGTTTCTTTTGGGTTTTTTTAGAACACATACCTTGTTTTTTTATCATTTTAAAATCGAATTGACAATCTAATTGGCATGCAACATAGATCAACAATTTAGTTTTTACAGAGGTACCATTTCCCCGTAATGTCAGAAAAGGAATGATATGCATCCCCTCATTTTTGTGCAATCAGACTCATGCTTTGTGGTACACTGGAAACTACACACACAAAGCAATAAGCACAGAGTGAAAAGATGAAAATATGGGTGCTAAAGATAACTATAGCTCAATGACCCAATGACACTATTATAATAAAGGAGTGTGTGTGTGTGTGTGTGTGTGTGTGTGTGTGTGTGTACTGAAAGCAAATATACAGCTAACAATTAATCATCACAAAGTCTTAGTAGTATAGAGTGATGGGACCTAGTGTATAAAATATATTCAGGCTCTAATTAAACCCATAAAAGGAGACAGAGTTAACCAATGCAAAATTTGTTTGTCATTTCAAAAAAGGATATAGCATAATTAGAAAATATACAGAGAAGGGCAACAAAGATGATCAAGGGAATGAAGCAGTTGCTGTATTAGAAACCTAAAAAGGCTAGGACTCTTCAACTGGTAAAGAAGGCTGAGCAGGGGGTTATGATAGATCTATAAAATCATGAAGGATATGGATAAAACAAAGAGGTAACTGTTATTTTCCAAGTCCCATAATACTAGAAATAGCATAAAATACTAAATTAGCATAAAACAAGTTCAAAACAAATGGGGAAGGGGTTGGGGTTTTTTTTTGTTGTTGCTGTTTTGTTTGGTTTTTTTACACATGCCTTAGTTAACTAGGGGCAGGGGGTCGGAGTAGATGGCCCACTGAGGTCCCTTCCGACCCTAAAATCTATTAATCTAAATCTATGAACTTGCAGAAGATACAGTGAGGTTCAAAAAGGGATTCATGGAAAAACAAACCCATTGATAGGTACTTGGGGACATTTTCTGTTGTTCCTAGATCAATGATGGATGACACTGGGAGGGTCTGACAGGGGATGGATTACACTAGACATGCCATGTACATATACTCCCCTGCTAAAGCACCTACCACTTGCTACTTTTGGAGACAGGTTGCTAGATGGGCTATGCGAACCATTGCTCTCATCCAGTATGGCACTTATTCACAATTGCAAGGGGGTTATAATAATGGTCCATTAGAAACTTTCTGCTCTTGCAAAGTATCTAAAAATACAGAGACTATATCTGTATGTTTCCCTTATACAGCAAGAAATCCACAGACTGATAACAGAAGATGTACTAATTTTGTGCTTGGCAGTGTTCCATTCATTTTCCAAACTAGAGCAGAATTTACTTTTGCAATAAATGCTACCAAACTAGGTACATCCTGCTCCAATTAATCTTTTTCCTTTTTTTCAGTCCTGAAAGGTACAGAGAAAATACATAACACTTGCTCTGCACACATTTCATTCACTCACCTTGTTGAATAGAAAAATACATGATGCTAGTAAACAGATTTGTAAACAAAATGGAAAGACAAGTATACCTTCCTTCCCCAGAGTCATTAGAACTCCCAACATAGGTGCCACAGCTACAAAGGAAAGCAGATAGTATCAATATAATTATCTTGTCAAAACTGGGAACACTGGAAGACTGAACAAAGCATCTTCTAAACTTAATACATCAGAGAAAAACCTCTAAAGAAGCCTGTCTGCTACATTTTAAATAATATTCTGACATTGTCTCTTTGAAATTACTGAAGAGAGTTAATAATAATAAAGTCAAATGCTTCAAAGGGTGGAATGAGAAATGGTATCATTAGTATATAGACAAAAATGTGCATTCTAGATACAGACATTTTTTCTAGATAGTCAATTTTTCAACAACAATATTTTTATTATCACAAAGAACTTAAGTGAGAGAATATGTCCTCCACACATATTTATGTTTCACTTCAGCTCTCACTAAATCTAGTTTGTTGCCCTTTATCCTACTTCATAATGTATTTATGGAAGTTCTATATTTTATAGCATACTAATGTGATTGAAATATAAAAAGTCAATAAATAAAATAGATTGTAATTTACTCTAGCATATTTCCTAATTATCTTCCAGCATTTCATGAATATCCAGGTTACAGTACTTTATCTCATACACAAGTTGGATAACCTTCTACACCTTGTTGCAATAAGGTCATGATAAGACAAAAACTTACACTTGGGAGCAACTTTATTCATATACTGCAGTTCCTAGTAGTTCCTGTGGAAGTTATGCATGCTGATGTATTATGGTTCAGGGGACGATTTGTACAGTAAACTTTGTAACGTCAGGTTACCAAGTCAGCCCCGGTACCTCCAACAGATGTGATTAAAAGCATGCCCGAAATTATATTAAAGTAAACATTTACACGCATGCTGAACTTTAAACTAGAGAATCCAATGAGTCAAAGAAGGTTCATGTGGTGACAAATCAAAGCAGAGTCTCTTACAACATCCTTTGTGTTTCCACATCTTTCTAACAAAGCATCGCAATATGTTTTCATGAGATACCGACTCAAATACTTTCACTGTGCTGTGACTGTGAGGATGTCTCCAGATTTGCTCTTTTGCTTTACAAGGGCTGATTTAAAACAGATGTATAAGTGTATTGTAGGCTTGTGAAATGTATCATTTCAATGCCTTATCTATATAATGATTAATGGTGAAAAACAGAATAAGAGAGCAGAGGATAAGAAACTAATCCATAGCTTTATAGCTCCATATTTAAAAGCTAGCATATATTTTTAATTCATAACAAGCTCTTGTGAGACTTGACAACCTTTCACTAATTGTTTATTCCATGTGACATTAATTCCCAAAAAGAAAATACAAAGGGGGAAAAAAAAACCAACCACCTACTCTCCATATGCTTTTCCCCCTGCTTTTTCTCCTAAAATTATTTTGCTTCTATTTTTAAAAGGAAAGATACACATTTTTTTCTCTCATTCCAGACAGCAACATTAACACAATCCAGTCAATCCACATGGGTGAATTTAATCAGAGGCTGCTAGAAGCCAGCAGTCAGTTTAAAAAGAAGCATGGAAAAGGTACAATTGACGTCTGGTGGCTGTTTGATGATGGAGGTAAGGGATTCAGAAGAGCGCTATAGGGAGAAAGACTTCTATGTTGACAAGTATAAATATACTAGCCAAATGCCCATCAGGAATGATGGGGGGAGGCAGGCAGGGACGGAGCACCGCCACCCACCACCCTGCACCGCCACCACCTCCCAGGAGCAGGGGTAGGGGAAGCTTGCCCCGCCGTCCCCTCCGTCCCTCTCCACCAGCACCGTGCCGCCATTGCCTCCAGCTCTGCTAGCCTTGCCCCCCCACTCCATCCCCTCCATCATGGCAGTGCTCTGCACTCTGACTGGTTGTTTCTGCTCCGAGAGCGTTATGGACAGACAGACAGATGGATTAAGCCCTTTATTAATTAAGAATACTTGGGAATTTATGCAAATGATTGCATACTTGTTTTTTAAACATGGCTTAAAAATATAGAGCGAAAATATATGTGGTGGTATCAAATAAAGGAGAGGACTTTGTTTTTACCATGCATTGTATTTATTTGATCTTTGTGTGAATTAATGTTTTCCAGGTTTAACTATCCTAATTCCCTATATTCTTACTATCCGGAAAAAGTGGAAGGATTGTAAGTTAAGGATCTTCACTGGAGGAAAGGTCAACCGGATTGAAGATGAAAAACTAGGGTAAACATAACTGATTTTTTTCCCTGACAGCTTGAGATGCTTTGATTGCTTATGAGCAGAATCTCTCATGAGCAGTAAGCTAAACATCTCTGAATGCGACCAACTTGTTTACTTTGGAAAGCAATGGGATCATAGGAAAGTGGGGCTGGAAGTGACCCTTTGAGGTCATCTAGTTCAACCCATGGCTCAAGCCAGGATCATCCCTGAATAATAAAATGATATAGTTTAGGCAACATTATCCAGCACTTGGCAAAGTCCTAAGGATCATCACTAATCAATCCAAATAATTATTAAAATAGAAAAGGATTACATACATGGGGTATGCTCCAACAGCCCATGTACCCTTCTTAGAGAATTATATTTTTCAATCAGTAAAGAGAAAAATCATTGTATATTAGAGGGTTTATACACTTCTGCTTAATTATCAAGGAAAACTTCAGATGAAGTTTCCCAGACACACATGCTGTAGCTAGCTCATAAAAATGGAGTAATTCACACATATAAACTTTTAAGAGTTTAAGACTAAGTCATTTTACTCCGCTTTCTAAACCATCAAGATCACCAGGCCATAGTTTGCCTTCAATCCATGTGCAAAAGGTGTCAGCTCATTTTCACCATCATTTAGATACCTTTCCTTATTAAGCCCTTTATAGATGATAGACACAATCACTTAATCTGCCATGCAAAGACATACAATTTGGGTACAATATAATACATTCAATTTTCAATGGAATTCAGCAACTGTTTAACATAGAGCAGCAAAACTATTCACTCAAATTTCAAACAGCACTTACAGAAAGAGGAAAAGAAACAAGAAAATAAGAGGAGAGTTGTTTTATATCCACTCCTTGACTTATCTAATCAGCAATAAACTTGTCATACAAATCTAAGCTAATCAAGCTATTTCTGCTATGTGTTGGGAAGAAGGAAAGATAGGTACACTTACTATATTTCTATTTGGAAATTTTGAAGGTGTTGTAGTAATGGGTCAATAAATATAAACACATAGAATGACATAATCCCAAGTATTATATATCTGCCTTATGTGCCAACATCCAGTCTGTACTACCAACATTGAATTTAGCACACAGAACTCCTGTTGACAGCTCTGACAGAAATCTTCAGCGTGACCCAGAGGAGACAATGCAGTTCTATCGCTCTTTGTACTCAGCAAGTCCTTCACAATTAAAAAAAAAATAAAAAAGGATTAGAATATCAATATTTTCTTAAAATATAAGCAGATGTTGCTCTCATTCTTTTGTTCCCTGTACCTTTTTGCAATTCCTATTGATCTTCAGCTAAATAAGAAAGTTAGTACATATCATGTCCATCAAAGTCTGTAACTGAAAACAGAAACACTAAGTAAAGCTTTTAAACTACCTTGTAAAATTAAATATGAGACAATTGCTTTTGATGTCTTAACCAATTTATGAGTGGTCTTTGATTCAAATACTTAAAAATGCAATGATGAAGTGTTCTCCCTTTTGTTTTCAGGATGGCTTCACTTCTAAGCAAATTCAGAATAAAATTTGCTGACATTAATATCATTTGTGACATCAATATGAAACCTAACAAAGAAAGGTAAGAAACATTTCCAAAATCCATTATTTATCTGCAGTTCTTTGTCTAGGACTTGCTTCTTTTATACTGATCATAAAAGATATCAAAGGAAGAGAATGCCATGACCTTAATTACAATGATTTTCCAAAAAAATCAAGAGCACTAAAGGAAAAGACTTTAAAAATCACAGTACAAAGGCCAATATTGTAAAGCCATCATCCACTTTATATTATAATAATAAGACTTAATTTTAATATGAAGGCTAATTAGAGACTCACAGTTATGAGCCACTGAATTTAACAGACATTATGTTATGATTACTTTTTATATCCACTTTGGTTTCCACAGCCTTGACTTCACCAGACTGAAGTTCTTTTGTAGACCCATCTTCCCCTTACTTTCACAGACCTTTACATTTCACCCTGCCCAGGCATTCAGTTGCATTCTGTCTTTTAACTAAATACATATACTCCTCCTTTCCCTAGAGCACTCTGCCATCACTTAAACTTAATAAAGGCATGAATTCATATGTTCTCATATGTTATGAGATGATATCTTTTATTAGACCAACTAAATAGTTGCAAAAAAATCTTTAATTGCAAACTTTAGGACTTGTGCGCCCTTCCTCAGGCAAAGGAAAATGCACAGATTGTAACATTTCTCCAAGAGGAGCCTAAACATCTTTCTATTCTTCTGTGCAACATGAAGTTTCATTTCTACCTGGGAGAAATGTTACAGTCTGTGCATTCTTCTTTGCCTAAGGAAGGGCATGTGAGCCTCAAAGCTTGCAAATAAAGACATTTTTTGCAACTATTTAGTTGATCTAATAAAAGATATTGCCTCTACCAAGAGTTCTGAATACTTCCGCCTGTAGACCAATGTGGCTAAAACCCATATCCCTCATATGTTATGTGCATTTACTCTGAAGATAAATTAGATAAAAAACAGAATTGGTAATAGTCAAGAATTTTCACCTCCAACCACTTTGGCCACAGATATTCAAGAGCCATACCAATACTAAATGTTTTTCTGTCCATGGCAAACTAGAAGACTTCACAACCGCTTCACATTTTTCTAGCATTATATTTCGCTGTTTCAGCTGACAGCTAATCCCAGTTCTGTAAGGTAAATGTTCGTTCTCTTTTCTTGAGGAGGAGGGGAAGAGGGGGCAGGAATCAAAAACAAAAACAGGATTTCTGTTGAATTTACCCAAAACTGAATGGACCCCACAAAGCTGTCTTCCCAAGTCATTTTAAGACTTAATTTCCAAAATGTAGCCCTACCTACTTAATCTACTCTCCTCATCTATGTTTAGAGAAAGATAGATCTCCCCCCTATCTGCAAAGGGCATTTCAGTTCCTGGTACAAAAACTCTCCCAGATCATCAAGAAGCTTTATGAAACTACATACCTCCCTCTTTTTGCTCTCCTGGGCTCTGCAGATATACTTTTTATTTTCTGTTCTACTCACCTATCTTTATTGATCTTCTGGTGCAACCATGGGCAAATCACTTAGCTGCATTGTGCCTCATTTTCCCCGTGTGTAGAATAGTAACAACAATATTTGGCTTAAATCATTAATATTCATTGCTTTTCATATCTTCAGGTGAGATGCACTATAGAATATGTTATACTTTTAAGAACAAAAGTGGGATGTACCAACCAACATAGCTGGTACCAACATTTTTGAAAAAGCAGCAAAACCATTTAAAAAGAAACAAGACTAAGAACTGTACAGAAGATTGCTTCCCAGTAGTAACTGAGTAATGATGTTCCAGAAGCACCATACATTTGCAATGTAAATCAACAGAACTGCATTTGGTGTTTATAGTCAGAGCAAATGCACTTGAAAGATCAGCATCGATTGTAACACTTGCAACAGTGACGTACACCTTCCCCTAACCTGTGTATTAATCCCATTCATTGTATTAAGAGGTAAAAGAGGTATTATCATGTGTATAAAACACAGCAATTAGGGAATATGTCCAGAGTCACAAAATAAATTTATGGGACAGTTAGGTATTAAACCTAGACCGTAAGTCCCAACTCCAGAGCCTTCCCTATAAAACTTCCTGTTAAATGCATCATTGTGTTAAATTTACACTATCTTGGTGCTATCTTCATTAAGGCTATGTTCACATCAGTCAGGTGACCAGTCTAATTAGTTCTACAAATCTCTGAATAAAAAACAGCATTGACAGGGTGTCCTGTATTTTTTTTTTAATTTATTAACTAAAATTTTGAAGTTTGCAATTATACTGCAATACATTTCTGGATCTTAGACTACACTGAAACCAGGAAAGGCTTGTTGTACATTCTCAGTACGGACTGTGGTTCCAATGCAGCCCATAAATACATCTATGTAACCTCACTGTAGTGGTCTTGCATAGATGCGACTGTGAGCACAATTTAGTTCATAACATTAAAAAGATTTTGCACATCATTCAGCTACAGTTTTGCAGTCTGCAGGGCCTGTCACAGAGTATCTGTAAAATAATGAGTTAGTATCCTGCTGTGAGGCCTCCTTTGTAACTCCTGTTTCAGCTGGAAATTCTTTGAAGAGATGATTGAACCATATCGCCTCCATGAAAGCTGCAAAGATTTAACAACCGCTGAGAAATTAAAGAGAGAGGCTCCATGGAAAATTACAGATGCAGAGCTGGAAGCATTCAAGGAGAAGGTAAATTCTTCAACTGAAGAAACTACAGAACATATTTGAAAAACCAGCCTAAGAACATGAAACATGTGTCATTGCTGATTTTTAGGAATTGGCTTTGTCTTGTATTGCTATTCCACTGTGGTGGAAAGCTGTGGTGAGTCCTCGCCTGGAGTCTTCAATATGTCATTGGACTTTTTACTGGACAGGAAAAGACACTTTCTAGGAGATGTTTGGAGAAGCACTGCTTCATGGAGCAAAAAAACAAGAGGGTTGTACAGATGAGGCTAGAGGTTGGGCCACAACATTTAAAGAGAACCATGACGTTTTAGATACTTACAGTTACAACACCCCAAAGTTTACTAAACTCAAACTCCAATACAACATGATACAGAGAGAGCCACAACCAGGAAACTACACTTTCTAATGGAATCTGATTTTTTTCCCCCCACAGAGTTACCGCCAGGTCCGTCTAAATGAACTGCTACAAGAACATTCAAGGGGTGCTAATCTCATTGTCCTGTAAGTTACACAATTTTGATGCAGATAATAAACTAGCAAGAGAGCAGGGATTTCTACATAAAAGCAACAGAAAGGCTGGGGTTAGTTTATTTGTAGTGGATCTGACCTCTGTCCAAAGGTGGCCAATTTACTACTTAACTCCCTTTTAAATCTGTTTTGAAGACTCCAGAGCAGGGGTGGCCAACTGTAGCATGGGTGCCACAACTGGCACAGGCAGCCACTGTGTACAGCATGTGGCAGACTGGGGAGGGGACAGGCAGCACAGTGACAGATAGGACAGGAAGCTGAGAGCAATGTTAAACGAGGCAGGGAGCACAGGGCAAGAAGCAGAAAAAGGAGAAGATCAGATTGGGGAAAAGGGATTAGGGTAGCACTTGTGGTGGATCTGGGACTAACTCAAGGCACACCTGCCCAAAAAGTCTGGCCCTCACTGCTGGAGAGGGACTCAAGCTGTGCAGAAACCTTGAATGGTTCTCAGGGTAGAGCCGGACGTCAGAGCCTTACATAAGAGTTCTCAATGGGTACGGACACATCTATTTTTGGATCCCTTTCAAAACCAGAAGGGCAGCAGCTGTTCTGTTCTAATTGTTATGAGTGAATAAGCTGAGAATGATTCAAATTTAACAAAACGGCTCCAATTTTAGCCCTGGATAAAGCACAACATATTTCCTCTTTGTTTATTCAGAGATGTGGTTACTTACTCTGGTGGCAAACATTTTTTATTTGCTTTCATTATTATTAACAGTGTCAAGTCACCCGAGATATGTATTAGAGAAAGAAAGGATCCTTTCGTAGTTCACATGACATGAATAGACTTGTTAGCTTAGGTCCAGAATACTGGACCAGCCGACTTCAGCCTGCAAAATCCATCAAGGACAAAGAAACTTGCTCATGTTTACTTAGAGTAGAATTTGGTCTAAAGAATACTGAAGCAAACATCTAAGAGCAAGCAAGCTATACTTTTTGTTCCCACACTGGTTAGGAATGGCAATTAGACAAACCTCTTACTTACAAACTAAAGAAATGGAATCAACAAAATGAACACCCACGGAATGGGTTAGTGCATGAAGGTTAGTGTTAGGTTCATTTTTCAGAGTAGAACCACAGCACAGCACATGAACCAACTTTGGTTACTGTTTTACAGTGTGCAGAGAAACTTCTACCTGTGTTGTTGATTCAATCTCCTGAAAGGGAAATTTCATATACAGAATATTTGGAAAAACTAGCCTACACTGTAGAACCCACATATCACAGTAATAACCTATTATGAAATAATTTAGAATAATTGATAAAATGCCAATGGAACGTAAGATTTGTACATTTTATACTTTCTTGGTTTTTAGTCAAACTAGACATGGAGCTAATATGTGATTCTATGGCCTGCCTCCTGCAAGCATTCCTGTTCCTGCCTAGCCTTTCTGTTATGAGTAATCCCACTGATTCCAGTAGGACTATTCACATTAGTAAAGTTAAGCGCCTATGTATTTGCAAGATACAGAGCGTTGGATCCACACTTCGTAAGATGAGCATTTTGAATGTTAACGATCAGGCTACATGACTGGTTTAAGTTGATGGTTTTCTACTTAAGATAGTACATAGCAAGATTCATATTATCTGGGTTATCCTATATGGACAACATTCATTTCATTACTCTCTTTATGTCAACAGGAGTCTACCAGTGGCAAGAAAAGGAGTCGTGTCTGATCACCTATATATGGCTTGGTTAGAAATTCTCTCAAAAAACCTCCCTCCAATCTTACTAGTTAGGGGCAACCATAAAAATGTACTAACTTTCTACTCTTAATAAAATGTACATGCATACATTCTAAGAGTTTGATTTCAGCACATGCATTTTTAAAGGTCAGTGATAAGGTTAACCTAAAAGTTGTTTTCAAGCCATTGCCTGCCAACTATCTATTCTGGAAACACTTTTGAGTTTGACGATCAGCTGCAGTCCAGACCTACCCTGCCTTTTTCCCACTTTCTATCCCTCCTTTTCTGCAATATATTTGAGCATCTTGAGTATAGAAGCTCACAGAGCCCCATTGGGGATGCATGTTGGCAGCAGGGGGCAAGCAATGGCTGTTAACCCCTACAGCCGTTACTCACCCCACTTCTATCCCCATGTCTGGATCTCACCTGCAAGGTCAGTCTAGAATCCAGCCCAAGGAGCCAGCAAGTTTGATATCCACTTGAAAAGGTTTAGACCCAGAATTGGAACTACTGATGAAAAAATGTCCTTCTAATAATAAATCTCCTTTTTCAAAATCCAGTTGTATATCACACATCTGTAACCAAATATGAAAAAGTACACTGTTTAATTTTAGATGCCTTGGGAGTTTGCTACTGTAGAGACAATTAATAGTCCAATAGGAGCATCATAAATTATCTAAACAACTTTGAGAATGGTACTGACGAAGTACAGGAGAACAGCACTGGCAAAAAAGGACCTGATAATTTAATATGGCATAAGTATAACTTACTATATGTTGTTTAATTTTTCTAATTATATAATCGCTCAAATAACAGATTATATATGTCCTGTGTTTGAGCACAAATGTGTTTTTGAACATATGTGGCTTAAAACTCTACCAAATATCTTTGCAGCTGTTGAAAATACATTATATGAACATTGGCTTCTGACTAGCTGATGAACAAGAATTTTGAAACTAACTTTTCAATCTGTCAAATTAAATGTATGACTGCAGTAATCACGTGGTTATGAAAGAGATTTCAAAGAGAAGTTAATGAAATACTGCACTAAGTCCATTATGTTTTGCTCCGTTTGTGTTGTTTTACTCAAACATCTAATCTTGCATGATTCAGAAGATTGAATTTTACATTGATTTGGTAAACTGATAAGAAAATGTAAAATAAACTTGACTTTTAGGCCTAATTTGAATATCTTAATTTTCCTAATATACACAGACTATTTCTGTTAAATATTTTAACTTGAAATAATGAAATAAAAGAGTTCATTAAATTGTGCCTTATCATTTTTTCTATTGCATGCCTGTAATAGTACAGTGCTACCTTAGATCACTCTTCAGCATTAAAAATAGAAAGGAAATATGTACAATTTCCATTTAAATTATAAATCACTAAAATGTGGTTTCTTTAAGTACTACAGTTCTGTGACTCCTATGTAGAAAATCTGGCCTCAGCAAAGCCAATGAGACAAGAATCTTCCATGCCAAAGAAATAGATCCTTAGCTGATGTAGGATGCAAGTCCACTGAATAATTTATGCCATCTGAAGGTTCACCCCTCATTATGCAAAGGCAGCACGTTTGGTATTTACATTTCTCAAATTTCATTTCAACAACACTGCAGAACATGACAACTGAACCCAATGTTTCCATGTTTTCCTTTCTTCCATGTATTAAAGGTAGTACATAGAATATTGATATGGCCTCAGTGTTCACTTCCTTTGCTTTTCAAGCAAATGCCGGGATGTCATTCTCCCCTTGTACTTGGCCTTGGTGAGGCCACAGCTGGAGTACTGCAACCAGTTTTGGGCTCCACAATTCAAAAAGGATGTGGAGAGAAGAGCCATGTGCATGATTAGAGGTCAGGAAAGAAGACCTTACGATGACAGGCTGAGAGCCATGGGGCTCTTTAGCCTGGAAAAGCGCAGGCTCAGAGGTGATCTGATGGCCACCTATAAGTTTATCAGAGGTGACCACCAGTATCTGGGGGAACGTTTGTTCACCAGAGCACCCCAAAGGATGACGAGGTCGAACGGTCATAAACTACTGCAAGACTTTTTCAGGGTGGATATAAGGAAGAATTTCTTTACTGTCCAGTCCTCAAGGTCTGGAACAGCCTGTCATCGGAGGTGGTTCAAGCACTTACATTGAACACCGTCAAGAAAAAATTGGATGCTTATCTTGCTGGGATCCTATGACCCCAGCTGACTTCCTGCCCTTTGGGCGGGGGGCTGGACTCGACGATCTTCCGAAGTCCCTTCCAGCCCCAATGTCTATGAAATCTGTCTTTCTCAGACAGTTATAACTAAGGCAGACCTGGACATAGGCATGGGTGAACTGGGCAGCCACCTGGGGCCCGGACAGAAAGGAGGCCCAACATTTTTTACTTTTTTTCCATTGTCCAATTATTATCATTATCTCTGGGAAAGAGGAACCGATTCTAAAAGCTTGCCTGGGGCCAGGACTCTAGGTACAGTACCAGGACTCTAGGTACAGTACTAAACTAAAGTGAAGGAGCACTTTGCAGTTTAAATATGTGAGTTTTCTTGCTGTACCACAGATTGCCTGCATAAAGCTCTGGGCAAGTGACAAGCTTCAAAATCTACATTGGTGAAATAGGCAGGATGCTCCCATCTTTCACAGCAATTTAAGCACCAATGCTGTACGCAGGCAGACCCTTCTTGCCTTTGTGGAGCCAGAGTAACTTTACTGAAGATTAGTCTGAAAGGACCTGCACATAGGAGTGAGGATTAATTCATTGTTGCCAAATATTTTAATTCTGAATCTGTGAGAATAATCTCCCAAAAAGGTTTCTTAGACCTTCTGCTTTAAATTTTTCCCTTCTGCTTTAAATGACAAATAGAGAAACCATGATTCTCTCTCACAAATTGATAGCACTATGACACACACAATGAAATCTCCAAGAATGAAATATTCAAAACTTATGTCCCAACTCATCAGGTACAGTCTAAGGAGTTATGTGCCTCTACATACAATAGGATTTTAGAGTCTAGAGGGGACTAGAATGCATTTTGTCAAAACATAATTATACTTATATTTTTAAAAGGTCACTATTCTTTTCACATTCGCTCACTTCAAACAGTGCAACACATGTTACTTGTGAAAGGTAAGTTTTAGCTAATTTTTTTAGTGTTCATATAAAAACTCAGCACTAACTGCACATTAGGTTATAAAATTCACTTTTTGCACTATATTGATTAATTACATCATTATCCACGCTGGGAAAAATTAACAATGCCATGTGATTTGTGCAATTAGCCAGAACAGCGTAGACTTTTAAGTATGTAAAACTAACTGCTCATAAACAATCTACAGACCAAACTACACTAATTTATAAGTAACTTTAATAGATTCCAGTGCCCACACAAACCAGTCCCAGCTCCCTGATATCAGTTGGGAAGTTAGTACACAAAGCAAAAATAATGTGGGCAATATCCTGCCTGCAAATCGTGCTAAAATAAATTACAACTTCATGTGAAAAAGTTTGCTAATCCAGCTGCTGCCTCACTGCACTGTTTACAGGATACTTTCATGCATACTAAATATAAAATGACTGTTGGATTGTAATAACTGTGTTAGCAGTTGAACTGTAGTTACAAATCTGACTTCTCCATACAAAGCAGGCTCCAGCACCAACTAGCACCTTCAAGCACAATACAGCACTTATACTTGATGCAAGTGCCAAAAAATATTGTTCTTCAAAACTTCAGTCATCCAAAACTTTGCCCAGATAAGAATATGCTAAAGAACCTCACACAATGATCCATTAACATATGCATCACCTTTCTTCCAATGTATTCCAGTGCCTTTGCGGTGTGGGGCGGGGGGGGGGCAGGGGGAAGCATGACTGATGTAAGCATTTGGAATGGATATGCAAATTCCATCAGAATAGTCAAAGAAAAACAATTGTTTAAATCCTATTATAATCCTGGAAGTCATAGGTGACTCATGGGGGGGGCCAACAGGGAAGCACATGCCCCCCCGAGATGTATAAAAGCCTCAGTCTGTCTACCCGTCTGTCTGTAACGCTGTATTCACACTTTGATTGCCCGTCTCGGCAGCCAGTCAGAGTGCTTCAAGAGTGTTTCAGACAGGAGGCAGTGGCAGCAGCACGGTGGAGCATCACCTTGACGGCAGGGACAGAAGGGATGGACGGCGGGGGGACAAGGGCAGCACTAGCTGCTGGCCTTGCCCCCACCCTAGCCCTGCTCTCTGGAGGACCAGCAGCATGGGGTGTTGGCCGAAGGGGGCAGAGGCGGGGCAAGCTTCCCCTCTACCCCCTGCTCCTTGGAGGCAGCGGTGGTGGCGTGGTGGGAAGGGACAGGGTTGGACCCACTGTGCCGGCGGGGGAACTGTCAGGCCCCCCACATCGGGGGGGAGGGGGAACAGGGTAGGACCCACTGTGCCGGCAGGGGAACTGTCAAGCCCCCCACATCGGGGGGGAGGGGGAACAGGGTAGGACCTGCTGTGCTGCGGGGGAACAGGGTCAGGCCTGCCACGGTGGTGTGCACGAATGGAGTTGGGCCTGCCACAGTGGGGGTGGAGAATGGGTTAAAACCTACCGCAGCAGGGCAGGGGCTGGGGGCAGCAAGCCTGGACCCAAACGGGGATAGGGGGGAGAACAGGGTCAGGCCTGAAGTGGGGTGGGGGAGAGGGCCAGGCTGGATGAGGATGGGGGAGCGGGGGCACAGGCCTGGAGCCTGGGCTCTGTCCCTGCTGACCCCCCATCATTCTTGACAGACAATTTGCTAAATGTCTGTATCAGCAGTAGTGTTTGGCGGCAGGTTATAATCTTTGCAAGCTTCAACATCAGACATTTAATCCAAAACATGTTGTAGGCTGATGTCTATAAAGACTGCACCGGTCTTGGATTTTTTCTAAGGTTTTTCAACCAACCTTAATATGCATTGCAAGAGCAAAAACTTGGCCATTGCAACTTCACTTCAGCCAGAATCCTGCTTGTTCATCAGGGATCACTGGCTCGATAAAACAGCTGATTCTCCTGAGAATGATACGTTCCAAGAGTTTACAGATTGTGCAAAGGAGTGATATTGGCTTATAACTTCCCAGATCATCAACTGGCTTACCCAGTTTGAGTACTGCAATGACCACCAGCTCCTGCCATGTTTTTGGTATACATACAGATTCCATGGTTTTGGTGTACAGTTTTGCCAACCACTGGAGTCCCTTGGGGTCTAGATGATGAGAAAATACCATCTCCACCAGCTGCCTTCCATTTCTTTGTTGCAGTTAACCCATCCTTCCCTTCATCTATACTAATGGCAGTGGGGGCTTGTATAGGGACTGATGCGATTATCCAGTGCAACTGACAACAGATCTCATTGGTGTTTTTGTCAAGAGATCCTTTTGTAGCATCTACCAATTTAGAAGCTATAGAGTTGGGATGGAGTTTTGGGGTCCAATATTCTGCTGGATTAGCACCTTAAAGGCATCCTAGTATGGCCCAGGCATGTCAACTAGAGTGCGTGAAGTCCAGACCTTCAACACACTCAATTCACCTTTAGCATCTGGCTGAATCTTGCGACTCTAGCAGGTCCTTCACAATCTGTGGGTTGCCTGACTGATTGCACTGCTGGAGCAGGACCTTGGTCTAATTCAGCAGGGAGTATATTCCTCCTGAAAGCCCCCAAGGGATACTCTTCTTGCCAGCAGCAATCAAGACACCATTTAACCAGTAGTAACATTCTGGTGTTGCAGGGATTCAGGTCATCACTTTTTCAATAGGTTCCCTGTAGCAAACCCAGTCAGCTTTGGCTAGGTTCCACCATGGGATCTGTTTAGACAAAGTCATAGGGATCCAAAATGCTGAAGTAAGTAATGATGGGCCTATGCTAGCTGTTGGGAAAGTTGGAAAGTACACTGCAGGATGCATGGAAGCATGCTCCCACTTAGATCATTGTACACGATGGTAAGATCTGAGTTATAGTCATGTTGCCAGTGAGCTGAATGGAAGGTTGCTCACTATTTGAGGCCAAAGACCAATTACAGATCTTCTGGGGACATCCCGTCTGTAAGGTCTTCGCTGCTGGCTTTATTTGCTTCATAACCCCACTTAGTGTGGTGGCTGTTAAAGTCACAAATGTACAGGGTTGGTATTGGTGCACTTGGGAGTGCTGGCTTTGGCCATTCCAAATTAAGGGCTTTGTATACATTGGTAATGTGCAACTCCCTTATTTTGACGGCAGTGGTGTAAGTCGCTTTTTCTTTAGTTGGAAGTAAGCCACAGATTTAAAATCCATGATGGTGTTCTTCACTAGAGCTGCGCGAAGCTTCGGTCCCTAATTCGATTCGGCAAAGATTCAGCCTAATTTGGTGGCCAAACCTCCGAATCTGAATAAAAAAAGGGGACCCTTTAATCTCTCCAAATCGAATTGGAACCCTCCAAATCAATTCAAAGAGATTTGGACATAGACACAGCTTTAAATGTTTTTTCTACGTACCTCTAGGTAGCAGGCAGCTTTTGAGTGCTGGGATGCTGGGGCAGATCAAGTGTCCCACAGGTGTGTGTGAGGCTCCCCAGCACACTCAGCAGCAGACCCGGAAGTGGACCAGCACTGCTGGTCTACTACTGGGTCCACCAGGGAGCACACTGGGGGGCCCCCTGTGCCCACCTGGCTCGGCGACTGGTGCCCACTGGGTCTGGGGAGGCACCCAGGGTCTCCCTGCAGCCAATCGCCATGCAGGGCCCCCCCGCACTCCAGTGGGATTCTCCATGCACCTCAGCATCACAAAGTTCATAAGCCGCACTGATACCTGGAGGTATGTAAAAAAAAAAACGTTTTAAAGCTGCATCTATGTCTGAATCACTGATTCTCCAAATCAGCATCAAATCTTCAGATTCGGATTCGGCCAAATCGAATCAGGGACAGTGATCTGAATCATTGAATTGAATCACTGTCCCCGATTCAGGCCAAATCCGAATGGAATAGGGCCCGCTTCGCACACCCCTAATTCTCCTTATATATGGCTAAGCCATATTTTGGATGGTAATGGCTAGTCATACGCTTGTATCTTGCTAGGCCAGATGTGAAAGCACTCGTCCCTGTTCTAGTGATGAGGAATGGAAAAGTACTGGAAGAAGTGTATACGTGTCGGGTCAGTATGGAGGGGAAGATCTGGGTGAAGGCCAAGCGGGAATAACATAGCAGCCTTCAGGATAAGCTCATCAGAAAGCAGCTTGAGAAAACTCGCTCGGCTCAGCCAGACACCGAGATGAGTTGCTGTCAGACTGCCAAGAACCTGTTGCGAGGCGGATTGACCAGTATGTGATTTATCAGTATATAAAGCAGCCTGTTTTTTACTCTCGTTGAGCATCAGCCGCCTCTCACTGTTCTCCCGTGGCCATGCAAAATAAAGTGCTTCTGTTAACCAAACAGTGATCCTGTCAGAATTTCTACGTGACTAAGGTGGCCATCATAGAGGAAAGTCCAGTTGTCCTCTATTGATATGAAACCAGACACCTTTATATCCTCCATTCATACATAAAGGCGTCCAGTTTCATATTAATAGAGGACAGAGTAGCAGAAAACAGGAATTTCATCTATGATGGCCAGCCTACCCTGTTCTGAGAAGGAATGGGCAATTATGGAAGTTCTCTCACAATCCCATATTGTGATAATTTAAATGATAAATGTAATCTTTAATGCTCTGAGACTTTTTTATGTGAAACTATGAAAATCAACTCTCAAACAGCAATTGTCTTCCACAACAAATCCTTCCTCCAATAGCAGCACACTAATGCAGAATTTTAATTATCATCCCCAACATCAATTCCATATCACTGTTTCTTTTTACTTACCCCAGACCTGCCTCAACCCCCAATTTCAACATAACCTAAGTGATAGGAGGATAATTTATCTCCTGCTTATTTGCAGAAGCCAGAAATAAACTCTCGATAGCCACATTTATCTCTTATCTCAAATACTAGAATATGTGCCAAATGAGTTTAGCCTTAGAACAGTGATTCTCAACTTTTTTGGACTTGAAACACTTCTGCATAACTTTTACGAACTGAGTGGCACCCAATTTCAAAAACTAATTTATGTATTAGTGTTTACCTCCATGCAGAAAGTCCAGGCACTGAGGCTGGAGGACTGGCCAAGTGAGACAAGCCTGAGCCTGCACTTATCTGCTTATCTCTTCACACCCCTCCATACCTCCTCACACCCCAAGGCAGGGTATCCTGGGTGAAAATCACTGCCTTAAAAGTAGCCAGAATTCATGGCGGAGGTGATATCTTTTATTAGACCAACTAGATATTTGCAAAAAAAAAATTCCTTATTTGCAAGCTTTAGACACAGGTGCCCTTCATCAGGCATAGGAGATTGCAAAGATTGTAAAAGTTCTCCTATGTAGAAATGAGAATTAATATTTTACAGAGAGCTGCAGGAGTGGTAAAGTCTCCTATTCGGAACAGTTCATTTTGTGCAGATTAGGCTCAGAGAAAAGTTGGAAAACTCTTTTTACCTTGAAGTTGTCTGCTAGCAAGCAGGATGTAGAATCATATTTCCTTCTGGTTATGATGTTTCATATTTCACAGAAGAGTGGAAAGATGGAATGTTCTTTTGGGCAGGCATCTCTTTTGTGGAGAGCTACCTCTGTGCTCTGTTAGAATGCAAATTAACTTGAACAAGGGCAGGAGCAGGGTCTCAGGTTTCAGATGGTAAATTTTGCTTCCTTAATGAAAAATTATGAAACGTTCATTTAAAAAAGCAGTTAAAATTTGGTATCTTCCATGTGTCAGGTATCCAGGTTGTAGCCATAATGTTCTAGAATCAAAAGGAATTCCATTTGCCTCTAGACCAATATGGCTACAACCTGGATACCTGCCTTAAAGCAGAGCACATACAGGTAGCAGTGGAAACTTTGCCAAGTGACATGCCTTCACTCTGATTTAGACTATGATCTCTTTAAAAGTCTGTGAAAAAGATTACATTTAATAATGATTACCTTCATTATGACATGTTTCCAGGAAGTGGAATGAGACCACCAACACTATGTACACAGACCTCCAAATTACCCTCAAGACAGACTTGAATCAGTGACCAGAAATGTCGCGAGTCACACTCTTAAAGACATGGTCTATCCAATTATTCCTCCCATCCATTCTCCAATAAATTTTCTCCCTTCTTTTACAATATAAAACAGCAACAACAAAAAAAGAATACTCACCACAATACATAACAGCAATATACAAGATACTCAGGTCAGGCAGATGTATCAGAAAATTAACTAACCAAGTTTTCTCCAAAGCAAAAAACTTGCGGGGACATCTTCCGGTCTTTAAAACAACAAACTTGGTGTCCATTTTCTTAAACATACATTTTGTCACACTAGTAGCCATTTAAATATCTAAGTTTGAATTGTGCCTCGTTAACCTTAAACTTAATGCAGCTAATATGCCAAAGTAATGTTAGCTATTTACAGACGACTTATAAAGATATTAAGGGTGGCTACTATGTTCCTATGCAACACATACTCATTCTGAGAAAACCCATGAAAATAATTTGCTCTTCTCCTACACGGTTCAAGAACAAATTGCACGTTGACCTATAAGATTCCTAATTAAACAAGGATTGTTTTTCTTTAATTCTCTTTATTTTATAATTTATGTTTTGGAAGTTGAGAAAACACAAGCATTTATAAAAACCTTCATACATTTTCATGTTCCATTTGAGTTTTTCTTGTGCTCATCTATCAGTTTTAAAACCTCTCTTTATATCTTTTTTATTCTAGTTGCTGGTGATAACAAGAACTTAACATGGAGGGATGGCTGCACTTAATAAGCTCCTTCCTATGCTGTTAGTCAGAGATGCTCTAGCCCTACGCACTGCAGTGCCAGCATCTATGTGGCCAGTTTATGGGCAAGCCAGTCGGCACCACGCAACTGGAAGGAGCTCCACTGGTTGGTCTGGTGCTCAAAATCTCCGGGCTTAAAAAAAGCCCAGAAGCAAAGCTGGGGGAGAGAGAGGTGGGAGCACTGGCAATGGAGCTGCACACTCTCCCCAAGGCCAGAAGGGACTCAGCACATCCCTCTCCCCACGGCCAGGACCAGGATGCACACCACAAAGCCAGCAGGGAGCTGGTAACTCTCCCTGGGGCTAAAGTCCCTAGAAAAAGTCTGGAACCCCAGACTGCTCAGGCAGCACCAGGGATTCAAACAGGTGCCAGCTTCTTTGCTGCAGCTGGCAGGCCAAGCAGCCCAGACCCAATACTGTTTTCTGGCACCCGTGACAACCCCCACAGGAATATGCAAGTCATCTGGGGCTAGGAGACAACCTGGCATGAGACACCCCCACCCCCGGCACCACAAATTCTGGTGGAGCATTTGTGGAATCAGAGGGCCCCAACAGGGGAGTGGCAGAACCATGAGTGCTGTGCAGGTGTGGAGGGATGTGCCTTGTGGCATTACAGTACCTGATCAGGTGGAACTCGGATCAGAAAGCATGCCCAGAAAGGGGTATCGCTGACTCAAGAATGTGTGGGAAAAGGGTGTGCTGGGCACTGAGACACCCACAAACCAAAGAAAAGTGCTCTGCAGAGGGGCATCAGTGCCCTGCCCATCACACCACCTGAGCTCTGAGCTATTTTTGTTGAATTATTGTTGTGATTTTTGCAACCTGACAGGGCCACAGCCAGACCCCCTGCAGCTGTCATCATCACTACGGCTCAGCGGAGGCAGAGAAAGCCCCGTCACCAGATCTGAGTGTCATCCAGGCTGATCCTAAACATACAAGTGGAAAGAGAGAGGGTGTAGGGGAGGAGCCCCATAGATGTGCCAGCGGAGTTGTCCTGGGTCCTACAGAAACCACTGAACACCACCTCTGGAGGTAAAACCCAGCGTAACAACAAGTTGTGGCAGACGAACAGACCCAGGTGTGACATAGCCCAGGAGGTGGGGCACACACATTGGCTGGTGCAGTAGTCATGAGCCTGTCACACAGTAATTGCTGTTAGACCCTGAATATACAATCTGGTCTGTAAAACCAGTTGCATTTTTTTTTTTTTTTTTTTATCTATAGAGGGTCCCAAACTGTTAACCTTCTGTAAATATACCATCACTTGTTTTTTTGGTTGTTGTAATCAACTCCCATCTGTAGATGCCTTTTGTAATCGTTTGTATAAATATTCAATATTTAAGCATTACCTTCACTTAGGTCAATAATATTGACTCCTGACAAACATAACACATCAAACTATCAAGTGTCGAATAGCAGTAAAAAATCCAGACATATTTTTACATTATTTCCCACAACTGATAACAGCAAATAGCAAGAAAATTTTAGGTTAGATATTAGGGAAAATTTCATACTAGGAGGTAGTAAAAAGGTGAGGTTTTTAAGATCTGGCTAGATAAAGCTTTGGCTAGGATGATCTTGCTGGGGCTGGTCCTGCTCTGAGCAGGTGGTTTGACTAGATGCGACCTCCCGAGGTCCCTTCCAACCCTCATGTTCTTGGATTCTATGATTCCATCAATTCTGCTTGATTGCAAACCAGTCCATCCTGCTTTACTTTAAAAGGTGACAGGACCACCAAAAAAAATGCAAAACTCTGTAATTCCTGGTTCAGAGACAGTATCTTTTATTTGAACAACTAAGAAATTGCAAAAAATAAAATAAAATAAAATAAAATAAAAAATAAAATAAAATAAAAATCTTTTCCAGCAAGCTTTTGGGCTCACACACCTTCCCTCAGGCTCAGGGAAAATTAAAAATGGTAAAAAGTCCCCACAGGTAGGAAATACACTTCATTTTTTGCAGAGGAAGCTGAAGATGGAATTGTCTTTAATTTCCCAAACCCGAGGAAGGAAGTGTGAGCGCAAAAGCTTGCAGAAATAGACATTTTTTGCAATGTCTTAGTTGGTCTAATCAAAGGCATCATCTCCGAACCACGAGTTCTAGAGTTTTGCATTGCTGTTTCAGACCAATGCGGCTGCCAAATACATCCCTGAACCACCAAATCACATTGCTGCGGATTTTTCCCATAACACCTTTCAATCTACTGCCTAAAAAGAGGCTTGGGTGACAAAACTTAAGAGGGCTCGATTTTTAGCTGCATGCGACCGTTTCGGACGTCCCCCCAAAATGCCCCTGGTAAAAGCGGGCAGAGGCACGTTTTGTCGGCGCGGGTCTGGCGCTCGGGGGGGATGAGATCTTAGTGCTGCAGTTTCACGGAGCGCCCCGCGCGGTCCCAGCCTGCCGAGAGCGCCGAGCCGGATCGCGACGGAGGCGCGTAGTCCCGCGGGTGCGGGCGGCTGCTTCTGCCTTTGACACTGGAGCGCAGCGGGCCGGGCCGAGTCGCTCCCCCCGCGCAGGCCGGCCCCGCCATTGAAGCGCTGTCTCTGCCGCGCTCCATCGCTCGTCCTCGGGAACTAGAGAGGAGGCCGCTGAGGGTGGTTAGCGCCGCGCTTCATCGCTCCGGTCGGGAAGGTACCGGGCGGGGCGGGGCGCGCACCCGCTGCTGAGGGGGAGGCTGGGCCGCGCTTAGCAACAGAAAAGCCCTGCCCCACCTGCCCGCGGGAGACGCCATGCTGGGTGCCCGCCTGCCCCGGTCGCTCGCGGGCCTCCGGCGCTGCAGTAAGAGCCGGGGGCGCGCGCGGGGGTGGGCCTTGCGGGCGGGGGGAGGGGGGATGCAGTCGCTCAGGGCCTCTGCGCACGGCCCCGGGCTCCAGGGGAGTAGGAGGGGGAGGGGCTGGGAGAGCCCATTCTGCGGCGGGAGGGGGGGGGGCGCGGTCCTCCGCGCAGCACATGAAGTAAGTGGCTCCCCCGGCCCCACCGCGTGGTCTGCACCACTGGGGCGGGGCGAGTGGCTCGAACGGCGCGCGCGGGAATCGGTCCCTGTTCCGCGCTCACTGCCCGCCATGCCGTGCTCGCAACCAGCGCCCGCCGCATCCCCCAGCAAACGGCCCAGGGCCGCGGGCCCCGAGGAGGCTGCCATGCGCCTGCGCTTCGCCAAGCTGTCAGAGAACGCGTTCACCCCGTCCCGCGGCTCTGCCCGTGCTGCCGGCTACGACCTGTACAGGTAAGGGTTGGAGGGGGTCCTCCCGCAGGCCCAGGCCTCCCCCCTCGGCCCGCCAGTGAAACCCGCCCCGCCTCGTGAGACACCCCCCGCCTCAAGTTAAGGATCCCCCTTCTTCTCCCCGCTGTGCTGGGAGGATGAGGCTGTGAGCAGCTACGGGAACTGAGCTCTGTATCACACCGTCTACCTGCAGCAGGTTTCTTGTCGGGCAAGAAGGAGCACAACAGCAGATATTAAGAATAAAATCAGCACAGGTGACAATGTATGTCACTTCACAACGTCGTTGGCACCTACACACAATAGCTGGGCTCAAGGCTGTGCGTTGGTGCACGCCTCTCAGTTTCCATCCCCCAAACTGAGCAGCCTTCCTGGTGCCCTGGGTGATGCCCCCCCATTCGTTAGCCTGAGTTTTATAATAGTTGGAGTCTGAGAGATTTCAACATCAGCAGTGCCAGCATCAGGATTTGCCATGTCTGAGGCCCCTGTTACATGTTGCATAAGTGGCACAATTCACTGGTGAACCATGCAGTAAGACTGGTGAATTGGGCCATAAATGTAGACCAGTCGCAGGTACAGAGTAATTATCACAGGACAAAAATGACAAAGCACCTGTAAAAAGAGCCAACTAGCTCTAAAGTTAGTGCTAGAAAGTGTGTAACGAAGCCAGAGCTGGTTTCTATCCAGTTACAATTTGAACGTGTAGCAGGGCCTTTATTAGTATTTATTTTCAATTTTCCAGCCCTTAAAGTAATACCATAGTGTTAATATAACTCAAGGGCGTCAGAGATGCAGCCCAATCATCTGGACCCTGGTGCTGGCCCTGAAGGGTCTCAGAGTGACCCATGGCACCTGCTCCAGCCCCCATCTCAGAGTAGCCACTATGTGCAGCACAGCCTGGAATAGTCACATGCTGTTGTGAGGCCATGCTAGACAGGGTGCCACACAGCATAGCTGGAACAGAACTGGGCTGCACACTACACCCACTCCAGATCCAGAATGCAGGGCTGGTCTGGTCCAGCCCCACATCACTCATCTGGCTTACAGGGCCAGATAAATTTGACAGTCCGGTATAACTAATATTCGCCTGAGCAGTCTCTTTTTTTTCTCCCCCTTTGTGTTTCAGTGACTTCATTCCTTTCCATTTAGTACTCATTTTCTCCAAGCCCAGTCAGCATTTGAGGAAGCAGTCTGTAGCCTACAAAAACTTATGCTTCTGAGTGACCTGCATCATTTTCTGCCCAACTTAAGACTGACATAACTATCCATCTCTCCTGACACTGTAGTAGTTGTTCTTTCCCCATCTTTACCTGGTTTAATTATGGATTTCTGTGGGGGTGGTCATTGACTTACAAAGATGATATTTAAAACGTTCTTCATTTTAACATGCATCTGTTTTAAATTTAGTGCCTATGACTGTGTGATTCCTCCTATGGAAAAGGCTATAGTTAAAACTGATATTCAAATTTCCCTCCCATCTGGATGTTATGGCCGAGTAGGTAAGTTAGACTGAAGAAAAGTGTGCAATGGTTATTCCTGTAGCTTGCCACAGGACCTAGTCCATGCAACAAAATTTCATTAATTTTAATGTCTGTTTCTTTAAGTAGATGCAACCTTTACATCTATTTGAGTGGCTACTTAGTTTCCAGAAAAGCTTTAATTGATGCAATTACTATGCCAAAACCCCCTTTCTGTAATTTTCCTCTTCAAACAACATCCCTGTAAGCCCAGGAAAACAATTAACAGGTTACTTGCTAATTGTGGTATCTCCTGTTGAAAAATCTTGACAGTTTGGTTGATATCACTTGACAAAACAAAATATTTTGACCATAAGAGTGGATAAGTAATTTGAGCCATTGGAGAACATGCATATAAAATTGTTATAAGTGTACACTTAAGTAGTAGAATCAAATGCATTTCAACAGCTGATAAGCACTTAAAAATACCTACCTGACTTCTTGTAATCTGTTATACCTTGAGTTATTAATACAATACTATGAATTCCAGGGAGTTCTTGTGCAAGCTGTCCATAAACAAGTCTGAAGAGCTAATACCCAATTTAATTACATACTACATTATGCAACTACAGGGAAGTCATAGTTGCACTTCTGTGGAGAGAAGCCATTTCTGGACAAATCTATTTAGGGACCTAACCATATTTTACAACTAATGTTCAGCTGAAATTTTGAACCTGATTATGTCAGTAGCACACCCAGTACCAGTTATACATCCTAGACTTACCTAGAGAAAAGGGATTCTCATCTGTAGACTCTACCTGCTGATCTGTCTTATTAAAGAGAGATGTCTCTTAGAAAATTAACTGATTATTTCAAAATCATGCACAGAAAGTAGGGGCAATTTACTTAATTGGTTGCACATAATGTAACCTTTTTTCAAACATTTTTCAAGCCATTTCTGGGTACTGCATTAACTTAACACAAACCTAGTCTGGTTAAATTATTTTGATACTGTTCAGTGTCATACTATTAATATACAGTAGTTTATTCCCATTATGGTGTGCAGATTAAGTCTAGTTGTAGTTTATAAACATGGAAAATGAACTTAGGATTTTAATCAATCTTGGGTTTTTTTGTTTTCAAAACTAAAGTAATTACTTTTAACTTCTGTGTACACATTTCCTATAAAACAAAGTACAGGGTAGGAATAGCAAATTCTCTCTCTTAAAATACTTGCGGTACTTAGATGCTGATAAAGGAGGTAAGTTATTGCTTCAGTTTGCTGCTGTATCTCTAAAGAGTTTCAATAGTCAGAACAAAAATCCTCTTGTTAAAGTCAAGAAAGGCCAATGATTAAATTACAATAGACTAAAATAACTTGTTTAGGAGTGGTCCCTCTAAGGGAGTTGAGGCTTGTGCTACCATTTTTTCAAGTCTTTGTAAACCTACGAAAAGGCACAATGTAATAATCATACAGGGAGGAAGGGAGTCTGTTTGGGGATATGGGTATAACTTGCTCAATTATGCAACAAAATTAAGACCATCAGCCATCCCAAGATAAAAATGTGACCAGAGTTTCAGTGTTCCCTTACTACACATATCCTAGTGCTCTTTCTTAAGTAAAGCTTAAGAAGTGAAGTTCTTAAGCCAAATTTAATAGCTATAGCCATATATGTAATTAGCAAGTTTTGTGCCTAGGGCAAAATCCTACCTAGGAGTATATGTGAGGGGAGGTATATCAGCATTACCTGAGCTGGAGATTCAACAAGTTCGTAACTGTTACTACAGTGAACTCAAGCCATCCCTAGTTGCTGCTGCTGGTCCAGCATTCATACAGCTATCCCACAAAGGTCACCATTCTGGCTGGTTCTGTGCTTGCCCACCCCTAATTATGCTACAGGCCATAACAAAGAGGCCTGAAGCCAATCAAAGCCTCTCCTATAGTTAATTTATATTGGCACCTATTGCGTAAATACTGTTAATTAGCTGCAGGTTACACCAGGATTTAAGTTTTACATAGAACTGTGAATAATGTCTTGTGCAACTAAAATACATTGCATTTTTGTGTTTTATTTGTTGGGTCTAATATGAAAATGGTTTTCAATGGTAATCTCAAAAGTGAATGATTAAATGGTCATCTGATATAGCCTTCTTCTAGTGATAATTGAGGGTAACACCAGGATTTTAGTTACTTTAAACAGTGATGCATGCAAGTTGGTTTAAAAACTGCAGTCTTACTGTAGCCTGAAGCTATTGATACATATTTATTTTAAAACATATTGCAACCACTTGCTGCAGTATTTGTAGGACAACACGTTGGTTTTATAAGGAATCTAAAAAGAGCTTATGAAGATGATAGGGTTGATGGTTTTAAGCAATCTGCCCTCTATAGAATGTATATTAAAAGCTCACTGTTGAAAAGGCTCTTAAATTTGGGGGAAATGTTTTCTTATTTTCTAGCTCCACGTTCTGGTTTAGCTGCTAAGCACTTCATAGATGTTGGCGGTAAGATATTTTAAATTCCCATTACAACATTTGTAAATTTTTATCTTGTATCATGATCAGGTACTTAAGTTGTAAAGTAAGAACTATAGTTTCATTAACAGCATTACTCTTAAGGGTTACATTGAAATTATTATTAATTTTAAATGGTAGTCTTATGTCATCTAGTTAATTAAGAATAATTATAAGATGCATTCTGAGATTTAAGTCTCTAAACTGTTTTGGACTGTATCTTGTGTAGCTGAGGTTTTTCATTTTCTTGCTAGTCCACCAATGTTTTGATTAGGTAAGAAGAAAAATTGGGTCATATTTTGGGCATCTGCTTTATTAATTTTTCAGGTACAACAAATAGTAATGTCTGAAGTAATATACAACACAACTATTGATATGTAGGCCAGGTGCCTAACGCAAATGTTGTTCAACAAGATAATTTTAGTTTTATTGTTAAGATGCATTGTCCTATATCTGTCAAGAATTTAAGAGGCATATTTGAACCTAACCATATCTTTCTAGTATTAACTTATTCTAGGAAAAAAAGTGAAAACTTTGAAGTACTTTACCTATTAAGTCTCAAATTGAAACAGTTTCAGTATAGTCAGGAGCAAATGTTGCATATCATTGTTCAAAACCAGTGACTTTGGTTCTCTGTTATTCAGTTAACACTGAATGGCATCAAGTAAGTTTGCATATGCAAAGTGAAGACTATTTCTCTTCCAAACATGAGGTAGTAGAAAAGTCTCCATGGAAGTGAAATTTACCAGAGGCTTGTATATTAAATAATAAAAATTGCCTGGTACATAAGGAGGAGGGACTGTACAGTCCATGCCTGTATTGATTTGGATTGCTTGCTAAAATTCAGTTTTATCACACTGCTAATAGTTTGTATATAAAGATCAATATCTATGTCCATCTGAGTTGCTGCTGCTGTCACAGAATCTCTGTAAGTGGGGAGAGACCACTAGTGCGTCATACCAGCTGAAGATCTTTAGAAGACACTAAGGTTTTGCTTTGCTACTGACATGCTCCACACTGCAAGGGAGTTTGAGCCTGTCCTCTTAAGGGAGCTTTTTTCCCTCTGGCATGGAAGATACAGCATCAACATATGATTTAGTTCAGTGGTTCTCAAACTTTTTTTGCAGGCCACTTGAAAATTGCTGAGGGTCTCAGCAGACCACTTAATACATTCTTTTGTTCTACAAATCAAAAGCGCACAACTTATATTTTAATATCAGTACTTTTACCTTTCTAATGCAATGGATGTGCTTGTTTTTCTGAGCTAAGTTCTAGGAAGGGTGTAATGTTTGTCAGCTTTAGCCTTAGATCACCTTTTTGTGGACCACCTGAATGGAGCTTTCGTGGACCAGTGGTGGTCCGTGGACCACAGTTTGAGAACCTCTGATATAGTTATTCTCCTGAATGCTATCTGCTACACATAGTAATGCAAAGTAGAAAGTTGTACTAATTTAATACATTTCTTTTCTATAACTTTAAATAGGATTATCACTGCATGTACACTGGGGTACAGAAAAAGGGTGCATAGTTAAGCTGAGAAATAGGAAAGTTGGCATGAAACCTTGAGTGCGTAACTGTACAACCTTACGTTCAGCATTTTGAAAAAGCTAATAAAACACATCGTAAGTGGAAAACAGTCCTGACATTTGGTGTGGCGCCTCATGTGGGGGAAAAAAAAGGCATTGATAGGTTTTCATGGAATCTGCATCTCATAAGCATACTTGTCCTTGTGAGTGAATGTTTTATTATAATATAATGATTACAGTGCCATCTTTTTCTGCTGATCAGTCAGATCAGCTGTGCTGAGATGCAACTGATGCTGCAACAAAAGCGAAGTCTGTTTGTATCTTATATCTAGAGAGCGTTTGGCTGTCACTTCATGTCCACGTTCCTGTTGACAGTACTCAGCAGAGATTAATACTGCCTAACTCTTCTTTGCAAAAGTCAAAGTATGTGGATTGAGGGAGTGATGGTACCATTGACTGTGGTTCTACCTTCATCTCCTCACCATTCTGCAGAAAACTTACAGCTGGTTCTAGGGAGGAAAGGGATGATATGTAGGCACAAAAGCAGTGTCTGTGAACAGATAGATGGGACAATTATGTTTTGAGGTTTAATGAAACGGTTACTGAGCAAGGAAAGGGAGGCCTGGACATAGTGAGAATGGTATCCTAGCTCACTTCCAAAGGAGGCAAGGTATGTACTGAATTTAGTTAATTATTCAGGGTAAGCTTTTGCCCTAAATAACTGTATTAACTACCTTAATGTTCAGTTGCAGTTTCGTGCATACTTTTGAGTACCTACTTTGGGCTGTGAACAAAATATGATTTTTAAAATAAAAAGGAGGGGTATGTGTCAGAGTATCTACTGGAGACCTGTAAAAATATTAACTCAGCAAGAAACTGCTTGGCAAAAAGAGAGACACCTTGTGTTACAGAATAGTGCCAAAGTGTAGATGGCACACAATACCAGGTGTACATAGGAAGAGCTGAAGGGAATGATCAGAAGCTGGAACATATTATTAAAAGAAAATGTTTGAGTGACAAACTTCATAGCAAATGTTACAGTATTAGGTAGAGCCATAGTTACTGAAATTGCATTAAGATGCTTACCTATCTTAAAAGGCACAGAAGATACTTCAGGTCAGATTCTCATCTGCTGTAAATCATTGGTGTCAGTGACTCACCTTTCCAATAAAAATTAGTCTGGCACTAAAACAAGAAGGCAACAGTAAGACTATTTATATTAACTCTTGGCAATTCAAAAGCTTAAATAGCACTAAAAAAAAATTCAGTGATGCTCATTTAACTTTAGACAGAAGTGAATGGACATCTTAAATCAATGAACTAATGCTTGTTTACTCTGGCTACAGACCTGGATACTTAATAGTTTTTCCATCCCAGCTGGGAGACTCTGAGGAAAGATGTTTAGCTGGTGATCAGAGCCATCCAGTTAATTAAAAATTAAACTACCCTTGTCAAGCAAAATATGAACATCATTGAGCATAACATCTTGGTTTTGGTTTATCATGGAACAAATACAGATATTCAAATCTCATTTTTGTTGGACGTTGGTATCATTTTAGGATAAACTGATTCCCACACTTAAGACTACTTAATAAAAAAAACCAGTGGCTTAGTCTCTCTCCTATCATAGGATTCTGCAGTTCACATAGAGCACTGGTGTGTACTGGTGGAGCATGAGGATCTTGTACGTACAGCTATATGATTGTCTATTTTCCCAGAAAATATTTAGTAATAGGTAGTAGATCAAGAAAGTAAATTAGGAATAGTTACACATCTCTAAAATGATGTGAACCAACACTTCAAGTGTGGTTTTGGCATTACGTGGAAAGGATGTTTACTGTTATAGTTTTAAATGTCGGAGTACTAGTACTTCAGCTGAGTTCAGCTTAAATATACAGAATGGAATCATCCCTGTGATTTCATTAGAGACATCAGCCAAAGAGCAATTAAATAATTTAGATTTTTGTGGGTGAAAATGTAACTAGGGTGTCTAGATCAGAGTAGTTAGACTTTAAAAATAAGAACATACTGGGACTAGTATGCTTTGAGTTTTATTACTTGGAGTAAAACTAGCATGAATTATGTCAAATAAATACATTTAATTATCTGTCTTTAATATACAGAAGTTGCTAGTCCAGATTTTGACTGACATACACTTTCAGGACAGAAGTCCTTCCAGACCATTTGTGATGTCACACTGAGTACTAGTTCAGAAACCTAATGAGTTTGGTGCAGGTATTTACAGGTGTACACACACACACACACACACACACACACACACACACACACACACACACACACACACCCTTAAATACTTGCACCAAACTTGTGTGTGTGCATATATAATATCTGAATTTGTTACTTATGTGCAGAATATACATTCTCTCAGCATGCCAACCACATTGCCTCATTCAGCAAATGTACTGAATTACATATCTAACTAAACTTCAATAAAGGTGAGAATATAAATAGTTTTGTCTAGATTCAGTTTACAGCCGGGTTAGATTTCCCATCACGTATCACGTGTGAAATATTGACACACTCAGTTAGCTAGATACTGATATACTATAATTTAAAGCAGGAGAAGCTATTTGTCTAGCACTGTGCACTTAATATTTATGGGATTTAATGCTTGTGCAGGAGTTCTAGATCCTTTGATGGAAGGTCCTAGAAACAATAATATAAAGTATATCACTAGAAAATTAGAAAACAAGTATTATATATTACCCATATTGTGTTATGGATCTTAAGCTTTGTCTCTACATGCTTATACTGACTTAACTAGGTGGGAGCTTTTTTTTATTAAGTCAGTGCAAGTCTGTGTGCAGGCTGGTGTTTACAGTAGGAATTTACCAAAATTGCCCTTGGTTCTATTACAAATTCCGTTAGGATCCTCATTGCAACTGAAGCTTTTCTGTCATACTGAAAGCTAGTCTAAGTTAAATTAATTATAGGAGGAGCCTTGTCTAATCCTTGGTCTCTTGCTGACGATAGTATTAATCCAGCAGAACTGATGATAAGGAGTGGTGGGAGTGTTTTGGGGGGTTTTTTTCCCATGAAGCTTTTTTGAACACCGGGGAGCTTTTAGGTGCAGCATCCACATTGACATGAAACTTTTCTTCATTGCTATTTTGATAATAGCTTTTTAATTTAAGGTTGTTCCAAGTGGTTTGGAGTAGAATTAACTGGGGCAGGGCGTGGGATGGAGCGACAGCATGTTGTGGGGGACGACTCCAATTGCTGTATGCACCTCGGAGGAGGCATGGGAGGCACGTACCTCCCCACTCTGTGCATGGGGCAAGGATGGGCTGCCACTGTGGGCTAGGGGTGGACAGGGTGAGTGGCAGCAGTGCTGGGAAGGGGGGCTATGGAGTAGGCTACAACCACCCCAGAATTCACTATAGTCTCACTCCCAGCACTGCTACTGCCCGCCCTGCCTCTGGCCACCCCGAACACAGCGCACACCCAGCTCCCCTGCCAGAAAGAGCCTGATGCAGCCCTGAGCACACATCATGCAGCCTGCCCTCACCCTGTGCATAGATCAGGGGGGGCACATGTTCCCCATGCCTCCCCTGGGGTGCATGCAGCACTGGGAGTCACCCCCTAGATGAGCCATGGCTCTGCCCTGCCTGTGCAGTGCCTGCCTGTGCCACAGTCCCTCCCTCACTGTGGGGGCCTTGATCTGCTCCTCCTCCTCTCCCCACCCCAACTTACTGTCTGGACGTTGCTCTCCAAGCTGCTGGGCTGCACTCCTAGTTATGTGTATGCTGTGGCTGCTCTCGTGCACGTGGCATTTGATCAGCCACATCATCCAAAAAAGGCAGATTGCCAATAATGTCAATTTTCCTTTTATTGGTGCCAATATGATATGGACCAATGCATCAGTGCACCTCTAATATTTACAGTTGAATATTAGTGAACATCGTTCTTGGGCATGGACAGATTAGATTATTTGGACTGTGTTTCAAAAGCTGATCTGCAGTAACCATCCATGTAGCCCCCTCTCTCCTTCAGTAAGTCAAACCTAAACTGCGGTAATCTGATAGGGGTTTCATTCTGAAATAAATTGCCCCAGTTAACAAAATAATTAAAACAGCTGATGAAGAATCACAAGGAAGATGTCTCTCCTTGTTAAATCAATATAACTTATGTCATCAGTGAAGCTAAGCAGTCTGTGTGAAGGATGCAGTAACTGGACTTTACTGCTTTCATTTAGTCCCAGAGCTAGTACAGTTAGCTGGGTATCTGCATGGGGCTTTCTTGCTCTATACAAGACACTTTTTGTAAATTCGCTAATATTTTTCAAGTAAAATGACCAAACTAGGAGAACCAATTCTGCTTCAGTCTAGAAGAGTGCTAATACTACAAAAGGGGTCTGAAGTTTGCCACAATTACCTTGATCATTCTGGGTTTTAATAAGCTACAGGCAGTCCTCGGACTTACAGAACAATTGGTTCCTGAAAACCACGTTTTTAAGTCAAAACCTAACTTGGAACCAATTTTTCCATAAGAAACACTATTATAAATGGGGGATTGGTTCCTGAACCAAGGCCCGATACCCTATTTTCAACAAAAATACCCCAGAATTTTGTACTTGATCAATTATAGATGAGTACTATAGCTACATTAATGTATTTATATTGTAAATAGCAATCGTATTGATTTGGAAGGACTTCTTTGAGGTGACTTTACTGTACTTTTTGAAGGGTTCTTGGCTGGAGTCTTCTCAGGAGTCTTGGCTGCAGGTTTTTCTGGAGTCTTGGCTGCTCTCTTCAAGAAAATGTCCAAGGAAGTTTGGACAGATGTTCTCCAAGGAGATGAGCGATGCAGCGAACTTGTTCGCTGGCATGGCGTTGCATTGGATCGAGCATTGTAAAGTCAAAACTGGAGTTGTAAAGTTAAAACGGTGTCAATTTATAAACTTAAGTGTGAAATGTTGCAATTCAAAACGTAAGTCAAGGACTGCCTGTATTTAGAAACCTTTTCAAATCTAGAAGAGAGAGATGGCATCCCCTTTTTTTATTAAAAAAAATTAAGTTTCTGCAATATGGGCCCAATGTCATTAGCACAGTGATAAAGACTTGTTGAAATATTATATTAAATTTTAGGAAAACCATGAGCCTTTTTGGTTTGTAAAGTTAGATTTGCATTTAGATGTTCCAGGATTTAGTATATACTTTTAACTGCATCCTTCAGTAATGTTAATGATACTATTCTGAGGTTATGAAATTCATCTACTAATTTAGGTATTGCACTTACTCTTTTTTATTGCAGCTGGAGTTATAGATGAAGATTACAGAGGAAATGTTGGTGTTGTACTCTTTAATTTTGGCAAGGAACCTTTTGAAGGTATGTGTAGAATTTGACAAAAATTGTGTTTGCAGTTAGCCTCCTACATTTTCCCTTACTTGTCTCAAGTTTAATGCAGAAGTTTCATGAATAATTATGGATGGTTACCATACAACTAGCAACCATTTGCAAATCAGATGTAGGGAAAATCCTCAGCCAGACAGCATGAAAAGGTTTGTGCTCCCAGTAAAATGGATAGGATAGGATAGATTGTAGCCCAGGCAGGGAGGTGAGAGCTCTGTTCAAGAGTTAACTTTTTTTATGTTCAGTGAGAGCTTCTCATGGTTTACCAAAAGTGAAATTCCAGCATGATGAACCTAACTGGGACAACAGTTAAGAATGATGAAGACCTCCCATGGTGAATGATGGCCTAGGGAACATTAATTTGGGAAAAAGATGAAAATACATCATCTGCAAAAGGTTGTTTGAAAAATGAATCTATCTGAAGCTGTTTTGCCTAATTTAAACTATTTAAGTCATTAATGTGAACTTGAGACATTTTGAATGGCTTTAAATTGCCAATTAATCATAATTTAGACCTTAGAGTTGCTACTGAAGTCTGTTTAATTGAGATGCAAATCAAGAGCTAATTCTTTACTATTTTATGACATTTTAAAATGGAGATTGTTATTTTTCTTAATACAAATTAAAACAACTTCAACTTAATTTCCTTAAGTTAAAAAAGGAGACAGGATTGCCCAGCTGATCTGTGAACGTATCTTCTATCCTGATCTTGAGGAGGTTCAGGTAAGCTAGTGGAATGAAACATTTTGTTTGGCTTTTAAGATGCATATGAAAAACTATTTTTAAGCTCAGATTCATGGTAGTATCAATAGCTGCACAAGCAAACTAAAGAATCTCTATAACTTTCCTTTTTTATCCAAGGTAACACTGGTAACTATAACAGTAATATGTAAATTTGTATATCTTGGAAGGATGGGCAGGCATGAGAAGAGTTCATTTAAAAAAAAAAATCAGTGATCAATCGGAGTATGTTCAATTCCTACATTAATAAACTTAACACAGTTTGAGAGCACTTCAAACTGTAGGTGTCTCTGCCCAGCATTTACCTAAAATACAAGTTACACTAGTTGATAACTGTTGTCCATGGAAGAGCAGAAGTGGAATGCAGATCTGTCACTGAAACAATTACTAGGGGTTCACTGATGAAGATTTTTTGGCCAATACCAATATCCAGTTATTAACCAGCCATATTGGCTGCTACTGATGGCCAATATGCAACCTGGCAGCTTGCAGAGCAGCATCCAGTTGGTAAGTCTATGGGAAGAAGGGGCATGGAGGGGGCAGATCAAGGCCCCCACAGCAAGGGAACAAATGGGGTAGGGGCAGACACTGCTTAGCCAGGGCAGCACCTGCAGGGTGAGGGTGGGCTATCTGCTGTGAGTTCAGGGCCAGGGGTTGCACTGGCCTCTTCCCAGCATGGAGACCTGGGCCAGGGCCAGGGCCCCTCTCCCCCAGACCCCTTCTCCCTTCATACTGCCTAGATGCTGCTCTCCAAGCTGCTCAGCTGCATTCCAGGCCACATGCATGTATGGGGCTGCACGCATACACGAGGCATTTATTGGCGACATTAGACTACACTGGTGGAAAAAAATGCCAATTGCCAATACTGTCAATTTTCTTTATTGGTGCACCTCTAACAATTAACACTAATGCACATCATGGATATCACAGATGGAAAGAAAAATGTCTTAGATGCATTTTTTTTTCTTGGAGATGACTATTGTTAAACCATTGTATTTGAACATGTATTGTGTGCTAAAAATCAAAGAGTGTAAAACTTACTCCTGGACTGAATTTTAATTTTATTTTTTTAAGTGTACTTTAGTTAGGTATTGCTTTTACGCTATATCTCTTATGCTATAAATCACTCATCAGCTCTGGAAAATTAAATGAATTTTGCAAGAATAGGAACAATTTTACTGTTTTAAAACTTTCTGAAAAAGCTAACGTTTGATATTTTTCAGAATCTAGATGACACTGAACGTGGTGTGGGTGGCTTTGGCTCAACTGGAAAGAACTGAAGATAAGACTTGGATGTAATAAGTCCTTATTGTACTTGGGTATTGTAAATTAAATATTGCTTTTTTCTTTTTAGATGTGCCTGTTTCTAGAATTCTCTTTAAATGTAGGAATTGGAATTTTAGGATCTATGAAAATAAAAAGTTTAAAACCATCGTACAAAATTTCCTACGTATCTCTCCCCTCTCAGAAGCAAAAGGTGATGCTCAGTAGCATGCTTACTTAAAGCAAGGGTGTCAGACTTGCTCCTCCTCACGGGTTAGATCCAGACCACAGGGAACTTTATTTGTTGGTTCATTCATTGCATATTCATTGCTTGCCCACATTGCAGCAGTGGGCAATTATTTGGACCGGAGGCCCACTTAGGGAGTTTTGGTGAGCTGTCACAGGCTGGTTCAGCAGCACCCACCCAGGACTGATGGAATGGGGCCACAGGTGGGTAGGAAGCACCGGCAGCGGGACGGGTGGGCAAGGCCAGGGTCTTGGGGCCGTGACATTGTGAGGCTGGGGTCCAGTGCAGGGCCACAATCCATTCCCCAGCACCCATTGCAAGGATGTGTAGTTCTGTAGGGGCATATGGAGGACCCAGCCCTGCACTGTCATGGTCCCAAGATCCTGGCCCTGCCTACCTGTTCCAGTTGTGGACGCTGCTCCCCACCAGTTCACAACCCTGTCACATTCACCCTGCCACGCATCCTGCCCATGGAGGTCTTCACTAGTCTCTGTGGAGCTGCTGTCACTGGGGCTGCCAGGAAGTGGAGTCCAGCTGCTGTGCTGCCACACACCTAGAGTTGGTAAGACCAGCCCCATGCACAACAGCCTGGGCTGCTCCCTGGGCCAGGTGTGGCCAAGGGGCCGGCTATGGGCTGGACAAAATCCCTTGGTAGGCCAGATCTGGCCTGCAGGCCATATTTTGCCCACCCCTGCTTTATCAATCGTCACAGGTACCCTGAAACACAACAGGGACCAGTCTGGGACTAAGACAGTCTTTATCTGTACATGTAGTTGTGGTGCTAAATCCTTTGTCTCCATTTGCTGCAACAAGCTCACTGGTATGTGACCCTGAAAGTGATGCAGAAGCTGCCTCCCTATGAAAGGCTACATACTGGCTAAGACAGCTTGACAGGCATATTATACTGACCTAGTTGTAAATACACACACACTGCTGGTTCTGTTTTCTGTGATCTTTCCCTTCAGGACTTGCTGCATTTGTCAGAGGGTGTATGACACTTGCAAGGTACAATAGGACTGCATTTGGTGCAAGCCTGTAGGGAAGGATGAGAACAAGCTATGCTTTATTTAGTAAATTAACCCTCCCAGAAATAATTGAGATGGAGAGTATACTGATATCACTTCCCTAGAGAACCACAACAAGGAAACCTTAGGAGATTGGTTAATATAAGAAAAGGGATAAATTAAAAAATTCTAGGTCAGGATCCAATTTACTTCCAGATATGTATGGTTTTCTAAAGTATCTCATATGGAAACTAGAATACTTTTTTCAGTTGCTATAAAAGAAAATACTGCTGATAGTGAGATACAGGGATACAATCACAACTGAACATTTTATTAAGGCATATTTGCAAAGTGCATAATCTTACAAAGCAAGAATGGGGCAAGAGAGACATATGACAATATTATGTAGAGATGGTTTGTGCCAAAGAGCTAATGGAAATAAGTTTAAAATTTCACTTCACTGTTGGTTTCACTTCATAGTCCATTTCTTAATACCTGTTCAGAAAAAATCAGCCAAAGAGATGCTGCAGGACTGTTGCCAATATGGTATGGGAAAAAGTCCATCTACTTTAAAAACCCCACAGTGCTTTCTAGTTCACATCATACTAAACACCATGTATAAATTAAACTACTATACTAACAAGATAACTGCAGTCTCTTACTTTGGAATTCTGCATATGGTTCAGGAACAGTAAAATTTTAATTAGTATCTTATTTTCTAGAGAGTACATATTTCTATCATCATTGGACATGTGACCCAAAATACCCTGGAGTTAAAATATATATATACATTTAGCCTGTATATTTTCTGTATCGAGGGCAAATGTTGATAAAAATGTTCTTTTGCATTGATGGTACCTCCCTTCAATAGGGAGAATGGTCTGCTTGCACTCTGGTACCGTATCTGCTTGGACAACCTTAGGGCATTTATACATGTACTCTGGGGGAGGGGGAGAGCAGGGGAGGCTTTAATGAGAGCATCTCCAATAGCCACTTTAAATTAAAGCTCCTGGAGCATCTTGTACCAGCGTTGCCGTGCTACTGATGCATCTTGAGCAAAACCCAGGATGTCATCCTCCTGCTGTACTGAGCCTTGGTGAGGCCACAGCTGGAGTACTGCATCCAGTTCTGGGCTCCACCGTTTAGGAAGGATGTGGAGAAGTTTGAAAGAGTCCAGAGAGCTACGCACATGATCAGAGGGCAAGAGAACAGGAATTAGGAAGAAAGGCTGTGAGTTATGAGACTCTTTAGCCTGGAGAAGCACAGGTTTATGGGTGACTTGGTGGCAGCCTATATGTATAGAAGGGGTGTGCATCAGGATCTGGGGGAATGCCTGTTCACCAGAGCACCCCAGGGGATGACAAAATCCAATGGCCACAAATCCCTGCAGAACCATTTCAGACTGGACATAAGGAAAAATTTCTCTGTCTGAGCTCCCAAGGTCTGAAACAGACTCCCCCCAGAGGGCAGTGCAAGCACCTACTCTGTATACTTTCAAAAAATATTTGGACATTTATCTTGCTGGGATCCTTTGACCTCAGCTGACTTCCTGTCCCTTGGGCAGGGGGCTGGACCCAGCAATCTTACAAGGTTCCTTCTAGTCCTAATGCCTATGAAATTTGAAAAGCTGTATCTGATTGAAAAGCATGTGTTGGGGAGGAAAATGCAAGCAGAGATGCACCTGAACAATGCATAGATGTGAAGGACTGAGAAATGGGTGGTCTAGCTGGTATTTTCTTTGGGACTTGCGGAATTACAGGAAATTCCAGTGGCAGTTGAGAGCAAGTTTCACTGCTAACTCTTGCTTTATTTCTGTGTAGAGTGGAAGGAAACCTTGCTGGGTGGCAAGTTACAATATGGCAATTCATACCAGCGGAAAGAAGAAAAACATATTAGTGTCTTTGTATTTAAGGTCACCTATACACATGCAGCAAGGCTGTTCTGACGTAATTATGGCGTGGCAGACCAGACTTGGTAAATCGAGTCTGCTGGAGCTTGGTAATTACTGTGCTCCAGCGTCTCATGTACCAGCGCCGCCACACTGAAAAGTGGCAGCAGGGGTGCTTTAACTAAAGCTCGTTTGCAGCAAAACAACAAGTGGTGGGGAGGAGGGTGGTGCTTTGAAAGAAGGCAAGAGGAGAGAAATTGGTGGAAATTCTTTGGGGCATTGAAAGCTTTTCCTTTAGGAAAGGAAAGGGAAATTACGACACAATGATCTGGCAGTTCTGTTTTAAAAAACAGTCTTACAACCAGGGCTGGATGCCATCAGAATTTAAAATGCAAACCCTCTTGAAATAGGAGAAGAGTAGTATTTGCATTTAAATGCTTGGCTGCCAACCTGCTCTTGTGGTTTCTGGTCCCAGGTTGGATCTGAAGTCAGAAGGGGATGGTATTAGCTGGCTTGGCTTGAAAGCAATGCTGCTGACACCTTGAAAAAATACACATTCTTATAGGACGGTAAAAGTCCTGTAGGGACAGTAGCTGCCATGGGGCTCTACCATTCAAGATATCCAGGGCCAAAATTCTTACACATGAATAGCTTGAGAGACTGTGGCACCATTGAATCCAAGCCCTGCCACCAGTTCCTTGGTACACTAAATGCTAGTCTTAGACATGACTTTGCTCTGAGTCCAAACAGCTTCCTCAGCCTAGCTGTATCTAACAAATCTACCTGTCTGGTGTATGTTCAGAGTTTTGGCACTTCCACATACTTTCAGTAAATTAGCCACTAGATGGCACTTAAAGTTTGCTTTTCTCTGCTTAGGGTGTGCCTTTTTTTTTCTTCTGAAGGGATATTTTTTCAAAGATCTGTTCATCTATAATTAAGAGTTGATGACTCCCAGTGGGACTATGTTGGCAGAAAGCAAGATGCAGTAATATTTGAGTGAAAGCAGGCAAAAAGTATAACCATTAAAAGGGGAACAATGACTATAATTTAAATAAGATTTGGGTGGTTGCAGTGTTTGCATAATCCCTCCTGGCATGCAAGAGCAGTAGAGAAGCCTGTGGCTTTGCTCTCCTGCTGTGTTTCAACAAAAATGGAAAATTGTAATGAATAGCAACTTTTTTCCTATCTTTCATATTCTCTCTTGTCCCTCAACCCCCTCCTCCTTCAGTGGAATGCAGTTTACTTAATGACTGCATTGTAATGAAGCTAGTTTTCAGCTTGTTAAACTCTCTGTTGAGCTCTCCAATTCTTCTGTCTTTTGCTGACAGTTTTGAACATAAATTTTAAAAATGTATGACACTTGTTAACACAAATACAGATGACATATGATAACATGGCAAAATTACAGGTATTTTTATTGAGGTTCTCCAGTTTCTGGGTTGGCTGGAACTCCTTAATAGTTCAGACAGGTACTTTTTTTCTTTTCTTTTCTTTCCTTTTTTTTTTTTTTTTGATCTGTTATTGTACTTTGGCTTTAAGATGGTTAAATAAGTTTCAGTATTAAGCAAACTTCTGTGACCCTGCCTATTTCCTGTCCTGTCAAACCTTTCCTTGTAAGAATAACAGTGTCCTTTTATTTGGTAGAGTGCAGCATGATGTTTTTGGCAGCCCCTACATTTTTGACTTGCATAAATTTGTGACCTCAAGTGCAAGAAAAGTGAATGCTTGCTTCAATGCTTCATGGTTTCTGCCCAAACAGAAGTGTCCACATTTCTAACCATTCCTCTTTCTGAAAAACTATAAGTACAATTATTCCACCTGATTGCACTTCCATAGGAAAGAATCAGAAGTAGAAATAGGATAATTTTGCTACTAGTTATATATCCAGAGATTTGGTATCTTACGTAAAACAGGCTATCTTTAATTATATAGCTGGCACAAATGGCATTTGCCTCACTTGAAACTTTCTGGCAACCTCTTCCTTGAGCAGGATCTGATTCTGCAGGTCTGGTACTCCTGATGGGTAAAGGGCTGTGTTACTACAGGTTTCAGGATTAGATCCTAATTCTAACCTGAACAAATGCAGTTTCTTTACTCTGAAACAGCTCTTTCATTAATTGCGTGGTCTTTACAAATGCAGATTTTTTCCCTTGCTCTATTACAACATGCCTCGGTGATGAAACAACCACCCATTTTGCCCAACAAGCAGCCAGTCCTGAAGATTTGACAGACAGATTCAGTAACCCAAGATCCTTCAGAAAAAACAGTAATTGCTGAATTTTAACTATTTAAACATCAAAAAAGTTCGAGCTGTATATGCACCTGTTTTTCCCATTTATTTCTGATGACTTCTCAGGGGTGTTACAACATTGTAATTATGTCTAATAATGGATTTTGTACTTAAATGTAGGATTTCTTGTGTGCCATAATGTTGTTTATGGCCCTGTTAACAAATGAAGCTGAACTGCTTGAACTGAACCAGCTATTTATCTTGATTACAGTACATTCTTTTTAAAAAGAAAGGAGGAAATCAAACAGTCATGAAAGTAGCAACTTGGGCTGGATTCTTTTAACATGAGTATTTTGTGGTTTACAGATTCCTACCCAGTCAGAAAGGTTGTCTGCAAGTGTCCAAGACAAAATAACCACGTGACTGAGTTGGAAGTAAACCTCTCCTTTCCAAGCAAGCAAGCTGATTTTGTATGCCAGGTTTAGGGAGCAAGGCAGTACACAATATACCATGCATTTCTGCTAATGCACCTTAATCCTGACCACAAACTCTACGCTTATGCCAATGTATAATTGCGCCAGATTGTATGGTGGTCTTTTATAGATTCCATGAAGGATATAGATTGTTATTCTTAGGGAAGAATATTGTACAGGCTTTCACAATAAACAAGTATGAAGAACCTGCTACACTCTACCTATACAAGGGCCACTGATAATATGCCAAGCTGCAGGTGATGCCGCTACTACACACACCATTAAGATGATAGAAGAAGCATTTCCCCCCTGTCTTTGGTTTATATGTAGAAGTGTTAACCAAGTTGACAGTAGAAAAAGAAGAGTAGGAACAGCAGAGAGAAGGGGAGAAGGGTATCTGATTTTAGCTGGAATCCTTATCATATTTTTAGCCTGTAAACAAGGCACCTCCCATTATAAGAAAATTTAAGGAGTAGAGGTGCACTGATACATCAGTCTGGTATTGGATTGTCACCGATATACAGAAAATTGACTGTATTGGAAATCGGCCTGATGTGGCCGATAATTTGGCTGATAAATGCTCGTGCATGCATGCAGCTGCAATGCAGCACGCAGGCAGAGAGGAGCACAGCTCAACAACATGGAGCTACGTGCAGCTGGGAAGTCTGTTGTGGTGGACAGGGAGGGGGGAGGGAAGGGGTGTGGGGTGCAGATCAACACCCCCCTCTGGTGAGGGAGGGAGTGTGGCTGGGGTAGGCGCTGCCAAGCTGGGGTGGGACGGACAGGGATAGGATGGAGCCGTGGCTTGTTTTGGGGGGGCATGGGGAGGGGTAGCGGCTCCTGCTGCATGCACCCTGGAAGATCATGGTGGGGTGCATACTGTTGGATCTGCGCAGGGCGGGGCAGGGTGCAGCTGCAGGCTGGGGCCAGGGCCTGTACTGGTGGAGGGGGAGCTGAACAGCACTGTGCTCAGGGCTGGCAGTGGCTGTAGCCACCCCAAATTTTGGTCACAACCCCCCTCCCAGCGCTCCTGCTGCTGCCTGCCCCAAGTGCAGTGGAGCCCAGCCTCTCCCCGCCTCCCCTGCTGGGAAGATCCCAGCACAACCCTCAGCCCCAGCCCACAGCTGCGGCCCACCCCGCCCGGCCCTGCGCAGATCCGGGGCATGCCCCAACCCCCATGCCCTCCCGCGGTACATGCAACAGCAGGAGCCACTTCCCTTCTCCGTGCCCTCCAAATGAGCCACAGCTCTGTCCTGCACCTGCCCTGCTAAATGAAATTATAGTCATGGGCCCAGCTATTTTGAGTTCACAACATTTCCTTGACAGAAGGAAGTGGGGCCCTCATGTCTGGGTCTGTTTTATGTCCTAGAGAGTTTTTTGGTCTTAGTCCCATTCACGTATTCAAAACCTTTTTACTTGCCTAAGGGGTTATGTAGAGCTGCTGAGTCACCCCCATTACTATCTACTTTTTTTTGTAATCATCCTGTAGGACTAAAAAGACCAATTTGCCCTTCCCACAAACACCAGGTTCATCTTGTTCTCATTTCTCTTAGTATTTACTGAAAACTTCCTTTTCCTATGTAAGGGAAATGGGGAAGACAGCTTAAAAACATTCTGTACAAAATTTGCAACTAGAAAGGTACTTTCTGCAGAAATTTTTTGGAAATTCAAGATCTACCAAATTTTTAACTACCGTCTAGAAACAAGACACATCTGTTTAAACATTAGATTTTTCTAGCAATTATGGGTTTTATTATGCCATTTTTTGAACCCAGCTTGGGCTGCTCCATATTTAGCATCTATGGCAGTTGAAATTGGAAGGTATTTTCTCTCCTGTTCCATCTACCCAGACCAGAACTCTGAGTATGATGAGGGATAGCATGGAGTCTGTAGCAGTGTTTTTTAACCCTTTTTTCATTTGTGGACACCTAAAACATTTCAAATGGAGGTGCAGACTCCCTTAGAAATTTCAAATGGTGGCGCGGACCTCTTTGAATTGTTAGTGTGGGTATTCATGTGCTTTTGATTTATCAGTCACCTTTTCTGATCTAGCCTGCTCTTGAAAATTTTTAAGGATAGAGATTCCACAGCAATTCTAGGCAGCCCTTTCCAATATCTGACCACCCTCATAGTCAGAAAGTTCCTCCTAAACTCCAACCTAAATTTCTTCTGCTGTATCTTGAGGCCATTACTCCTAGCGCTATCCCCTCCAGCTTTTCTGTGGCTATAGGGACAGCCCTTCAGGTATTTGAAAACTTATCAAATCCCCCCCTTAGTCTTCTCTGGACTCAATAACCTTAGTTCTTTCAGCCTTTTCTCATAAGTCTTGCCTTCCAGGCCCCTAATTATTTTTTGTTGCTATGCACTGGACTCTGCAAACTGTCCATATCCTCCTTGAAGTACTAAAATGGACTCTAGGATTAATGACATTTTTTCTAAGCCAGTTTCATCATATTCACCACAGGTGAACAGATTTTTGAAGTCTATTCCTATGTGCATGATTGCCAATTACATTTTTTTTTTAATTGTGGCTTTTCAGTTGGTAAAGGTTCACATGAAAAGTATTTATGACCTACAGTACTGACAACTGGCCTCCTTATGTATGTATGTATGTATGATGCCCTACTGCTTAAATTTGGCTTTCAAATGTTAAGAATTCATCTACAAGGAAATACTTGTAGTTTGAGGGCAAGCAAACAATTAGTGAGATCATGGTTGTTTTCCTTTCTTGTTACTTTGTTTATAATTTCAGTTACCTCGTTTTTAAAAATTCCACATACCGTACCTGTTACCAAAATTGCTTGAAAAGCAAACTATTCAGGGAAGCAGATCAGGATAAAAACATGAACAGGTATGAAATGATGATGAAAACAAAACAATAGAAGCTACTGATATAACTGGATTGCAAGAAAGTAAGGAGTAGGGCTGTGCAAAGCTTCAGGTGGTGATTTGATTCAGAGGAGATTCAGCCTGATTTGGTGGCTCAATCTCTAAATCCAAATTGAATCGGGACCAATTAAAAGGTCTGAATTGATTCAAAACTCTGAATCTTTGGAAAAGATTTGGAGAGCTTTGATGATTCGGGCAGTCTCTGGTGGCTGCAGCAGGGAACTGCAGCTGACTCTGAGCTGGTAAGTACTTGGGGTAGGGGCGGGGGTGCTGGGGGAGGGGGCAATGGGGGGGACCCCTGCCAGCCCCCCCCCAACCCTCACCTGCTCCCCAAGCCCCCTCATGGCTGCCCCAGCCCACTACTTTAAAAAAAAGCCCTAGTGCTCACCGGTACTGCTGGGCAGGGGGGCAATCCCTGCTGCTGCACCCTGCATGGGGGACTCTGCACAAGCCCCCTGACCCCTCCTGCTCCCCCAGCCCCCTCACAGGTGCCCCACCTAGGTCAGCTCTAACCCTTTAAGAAAGAAAAAAACACGAAAAGCCTCAGAACTCACTGCTCCTGCAGTGGCCTTGGGCTTCAGGACCTCGTGCAGAGTCCCCATGTAGCAGGGGGCAGCAGGGATCGGCCCCCACTGGCAGGAGCAGCGAGTCTGGGGGGTTTTCAGGTTTTTTCTTAAAGGCAAAGCTGGCCCAGGCAGGGCACCAATGGTGGGGCTGGGACAGTGGAGGGGGGTGGCATCAGGGGGCTCATGGAGAGCCCTCCATGCAGCATGGGGTAGTGGGGGGCAGCAGAGATGCCCCACCCCCCCGGCCCAGCAGCATCCAGTGAATCAGGACTTTTTTTTTTTTTTTTAAACAAGTGCCAGTAGCCGGGGCAGCCATTGCTGGGCTGGCGGGGGATGGGCCTGGCCTGGCTGATTTGGAGATTTGGCTGAATCTATTTAGGACAGTGATTCAAATCACTGAATTGAATCACTGTCCCCTGTATCAGCTGAATCCAAATCCAAAGCGAATACTACCCGCTTCACACAGGCCTAGTAAGGAGGTCCCTGGATGCTGTTGCTAGAAATATTAAGATGACAAAAAAATTGAGGGAAAGTTAAAGAGTTTTAATTTAAAACATGTCTGAGCAAACCTGCATGAGGTTTTGGCCTCCTGTTAAGATCTTGTTTGCCATTATAAAGTATACTAAACCCAGGATCCACTTTGCATGTTAAACTAATATTTTTAATCAAAATTTGTCTCTTTTGGATTATATCATCATTGAGGTATAAAATAAACTCCACTAAATTTTTTGCTAGTAAAGCTTTATTTCAACAAAAATGCTCCAATGTAAAGGAAGTCCAAATCCACAGGACTGGGTAGGCCTGCTATTATTAGAACCGAGCTCTTGGACAGCAGCACATGCACCCATAGCTGCAGGGTAATGAAATCAATGTGATGAATTTCTGTAAAACTAGAACTGATTGACTGCAGCAGTGCTGTTTATTATGACAGTAACTTGGTCTTACAGAGCCATAAAATCTAACAGGCCCTTGTAATATGGTTTCTATTAATTTTGAATTGCTCCACTGCAGTGACTATATGCTTAGACAAGAATTAGATGTACAATGCAACCTAATTATAACAAACTCCAATTTTTAACACTCCCAGCCACAGATTTTTTCATTATTATGATACAGCAAAATGTCTATCCGAGTGAACACCCTCTTTAATGAACTTTTTCCCTAGTCCCATGGAAGTCGTTATAATAAGGTACTGTATACTTAAAACATTCAAAGTACATGTGTAAATGGTGCCCTTTAATAGCGCACTTCTTTCCTACAAAATTCTATGGTCCGCTCACAAAATCCTGTTTTGCCCACAAAATCCTATGGTCTGCATCTCGTAATCACTATGTTAGACTTCATCAAACTCTTATCTGTTAGTGTGCCAGGTATCTCTGAGACTAGACAGCATTAACAGAATCTTTCAAAAGCCTTGAATAGCCATGTTGTAGATTCCCATAAAACACTCATTTCTGATAAACAGAAGAAGACAGACATAACCTCTTCAGCTTCAATTGGGCTGGTGGAAAGGAAAAATCCCCTACAAACTAGGTGCACACATTACCATAGGAATTACAAAAAATGATTGGAAACAAGAAAAATTAACCCTCATTTAGTTTTCCAGAACGGAAATGACAAATCTTTCCCTTGAGCCTTCCTTATAGGAACTTGGATACATCTTCAAGTCTTAGCCTTTATGAAATTCAGCTATATTAGTCTCACTGGCCTGAGTGTTTCTCTTATTAGAGTTTTCTGTCATCTGGTGATATTGCTGGGAGTTGCCATCATCTAGCCAGGTCTGATCCTAGTTCACCTTGAGGCCAATGTGAACACTAAAGAAATAATTGTACCCCTGTTCTCAATGAAAGGTTGGGAGCTGTTCTCCTGTAGTTTGACCTTGTTCAGTGCCAGCAATCTGTGCCAATTGTTCCATACCCTAACTTACAAAGACATCTCTTCATTCATAAGTATAAGCTGTTTTGATAGGACCACTGCTGAGGAGGTGGCCCAAGGTGCGCAGTGGGCAAGTCGATTCCTGCCTCATTAACTGCACCAAACCAGCACCAACAACAACTACCCTGCCTCTTAAAAAGGGTTATCATTGAAGGGCAAAAGGTATGAAGTAAGTCCCCACAATCTGCATGTTAAGAGATACACAGAGTTTTAATGCTTAAGAATTTTAATGCTTGTGGAGCCTCGCCTCAGTCATTGTGTACCTCCAGCATTCAGCTGAGACAAGCACATAATATTAATTCTGGCCTTCAATCACAATTTAAAACCATAGTCTTTACTTTTTATAGTGACTACCCATCTAAAATAATTAATGGGTGACAAAGATAAATCAGTACCAGTTATCAGAATACTAAAAGGTGATACTCATCGAGGACTAGCTCCTTTTCAACTTCATAGAATCATAGAAGTAGGGCCGGAAGGGACCTTATAGATCTTCAAGTCCGACCCCCTGCCAGGGCAGGAGAAAAAACTGGGCTCAAATGAACCCAGCTAGGTAGGCATTAAGCCTCCCCTTAAAGACTCCCAGGGTATGACCACCAGGAAGTTGGTTCCAGATCCTGGCTGCCCTAACTGTGAAGTAGTTCTTACAGATGTCTAATCTAAACCTACTCTCCAACAACTTGTGGCCGTTATTCCTTGTCATGCCAGGGGGCCCTAGGGGAAACAAGGTCTCTCCCAAACCCTTCTGGTCCCCCCTAGTGAGTTTATAGACTGTCACCAGGTCCCCCCTCAGCCTTCTCTTGTGAAGGCTGAACAGGTTCAGGTCCCGCAGTCTCTCATTGTAGGGTCTGCCCTGTAGTCCCCGGATCATGCGAGTGGCCCTCCTCTGGACCCTCTCCATGTTGTCCACATCCCTCCTGAAGTAGGGCGCACAGAACTGGATGCAATACTCAAGCTGTGGCCTGACCAGCATCGCATAGAGGGGGAGGATCACCTTCTTGTCCCTGCTAGAGATGCATTTGTGGATGCACGACAAGGTGCGGTTAGCCCTTCCAACCATGACCTTGCATTGTTGGCCCATGTTCATCTTGGAGTCAGTAATGACTCCAAGATCCCTTTCTGCCTCCGTGCTCTCAAGAAGGGAGTTTCCCATCTTATAAGTGTGCTGCTGGTTACTACTGCCCAAGTGCAGCACCCTGCACGTGTCAGTGTTGAAGCACATCCTGTTTTTTCTAGCCCACCCCTGTAACCTATCCAAGTCTTACTGCAGTCTTTCCCTCCCTACTAGTGTGCTCACCTCACCCCAAATTTTGGTATCATCAGCGAATTTAAACAGTGCTTCTCACCCCGTCGTCCAAATCGCCGATAAAGAGATTGAACAGCTGATAAAAAGATTGAAATTGAAACAGATTAAGATTGAAAATGTAATTTATAGACATTAAACATTAGGGCTGGAAGGGACCTCGGGAGATCATCGAGTCCAGCCCCCTGCCCAAAGGGTAGGAAGTCAGCTGGGGTCATAGGATCCCAGCAAGATAAGCATCCAATTTACTCTTGAAGGTGTTCAATGTAGGCGCTTGAACCACCTCCGCTGGCAGACTGTTCCAGACCTTGGGGGCTCGGACAGTAAAGAAATTCTTCCTTATGTCCAGCCTGAAACGGTCTTGCAGGAGTTTGTGACCGTTCAACCTCGTCATCCCTTGGGGCGCTCTGGTGAACAGACGTTTCCCCAGATCCTGGTGGTCACCCCTGATAAACTTGTAGGTGGCCATCAGATCACCCCTGAGCCTGCGCTTTTCCAGGCTAAAGAGTCCCATGTCTCTCAGCCTATCATCGTAAGATCTGTTTTCCCGAGCTCTGATCATGCGCGTGGCTCTCCTCTGGACTCTCTCAAGCTTCTCCACATCCTTTTTGAATTGTGGAGCCCAAAACTGGACGCAGTACTCCAGCTGCAGCCTCACCAAGGCCGAGTACAAGGGGAGAATGACGTCCCGGGATTTGCTCGAGAAGCATCTATGGATGCACGCCAGCATTTTGGTCGCTTTACTAGCCGCAGCATCGCATTGGAGGCTCATGTTCATCTTGTGGTCAATGATGACCCCCAAGTCTTTTTCTTCTGTAGTGCTAACCAACGTAGCACTGCCAAGCCTATAAGGATGCTGCAGGTTTTTCCTCCCAAGGTGGAGAACCTTGCATTTTTCTGTGTTAAACACCATCAGGTTCTCGTCTGCCCATTTGCTGAGCTTGTCCAGGTCAGCCTGGATCACCCGCCTATCTTCTGGCGTGGATGCTTTGCCCCAAAGTTTGGTGTCATCGGCGAACTTGGGCAGTCCGCTCCTGACTCCAATGTCCACATCGTTAATGAAGATGTTGAACAGTATGGGTCCCAGGACAGAGCCTTGAGGGACCCCACTGGTCACAGGGCACCACGATGAGTGACTGCCATCAATCACAACCCTCTGGGTCCAACCACGGAGCCAGTTTCCCAGCCAGCGGATCGTGGTGGAGCCAAAGCCACAACCGGCCAGTTTGGCCAAGAGGTGATCATGGGATACCAGATCAAAAGCTTTTTTGAAGTCAAGATATATGACATCAATCTCTTCTCCCTTGTCCAGGTGATAGGTCACCTGGTCATAGAAGGAAATGAGATTGGTCAAACAAGACCTACCCGCAACAAACCCGTGCTGGCTGTCCCTTAGAATGTTAGCCTGGGCCAGTCCCTCAAGGATGGCCTCCTTAATAAACTTTTCTAAGATCTTCCCCAGGATAGAAGTCAGGCTAATGGGCCTGTAGTTAGCCGGATCCACTCTCCTCCCTTTCTTGAAGATCGGCACCACATTGGCCTTCTTCCAGTCTTCAGGCACTACACCAGAGCGCCAGGAGTTTTCAAAGATCTGTGCCAGGGGCTGGGCTATGACGCTCGCCAGCTCCTTGAGTACCCTGGGGTGCAGGTTGTCAGGGCCAGCTGACTTGAAGGTATCCAGCTTCTCAAGGTGTTCCTTCACGAGGTCAGCATTGATGGAGGGTAGGGGATCCCCCTCACCCAAATTTCCCTGTCCCATAGCAGGCATGGGCATCCCGTGTGACTGATGAAAGACTGACGCAAAGTACCTATTTAATAGGTTGGCTTTTTCCTGGGCGTCAGTTGTCAGTTGCCCCATCTGGTTTAGCAGGGGTCCAACATTGCCCTTGCTTTTCCTCCAGCTCCCCACATATCTGAAAAAGGACTTTTTGTTGTCCTTGATGCCTGAAGCTAGTTGGAGTTCAGTTGCAGCCTTGGCTTTCCTGGTTTGGTCCCTGCAGGACCGGACCAGCGCGGAGTAATCCTCCTTGGAGGTGAATCCCATCCTCCATCCTTTGTAGGCTTTCCTTTTTAGCCACAGTAGGTCCGCTAGGTCCCTGGAGAGCCAGGGGGGCTGCTGTGCCTTCTTGCTGCCTTTCCTCCGTGTTGGAATAGATTTAGCTTGTGCACTGAGGATCGCTTCCTTGAGAAGCAACCACTCTTCTTGAACTCCCAACTCCCTGGGGTCATGGTCCCTGAGGGCCTGACTGACTAGCCTCTTGAACTTGTCAAAGTCGGCTTTTCTGAAGTCAAGGACTTCTGTGTTGCTGACTGACTTGCCAGCTTTACGGCGGATGGTGAAGGTGATCAGCTCGTGGTCGCTGTCATCCAACTTCCCATCAATCACTAGGTCACCGATTAGGTCGTCCCCCGTAGCCAGTACCAGGTCGAGCAGCGCTTTGCCTCTCGTTGGCCCATAGACTTCTTGAGTCAGGTAGAGGTCATCCACGCACGAGAGAAAGCTTTGCACCCGCTCAGATTTAGCTGAGTGATCTTCCCACGAGATGTCCGGGTAATTGAAGTCACCCATGACAACCAAGGTCCTGGAGCAAGCGGCCTCAGTCAGTTCCTGGGCGAACTCCTGGTCAAGCTCGGGACTTTGAGTGGGAGGTCTGTAGTAGACTCCCACCGTTGTGTCCCCTGTGCCGAATTCCCCACGAATTTTTACCCAGAGGGTCTCTAGCTGTCCATGCCGGTCGCCAACATCAGCTTGCAGGGACATGTAGCTTTCCTTCACATAGAGAGCTACACCCCCGCCCCTTTTTTCAACACGATCCCTCCTGTACAGGGTATAGCCCTCTATCCCCATGGTCCAGTCATGGGTGGAGTCCCACCAGGTCTCCGTTATCCCAATGACATCATATTTCTTTGCACTGAGCAGGAGGACAAGCTCGTCCTGCTTGTTGCCCAGGCTCCTGGTATTAGTGTACAGGCAGGCAAGTGTGCCCTTGGGGGCTGTTGCCTTGCCCACAGATTGTACCAGGGCTGGGGCAGGGGTGGGCTCCCTTAAGTGCCCCTTTAAGTGCCTTGGTCCGCTGGCTTTGCAAGGGCCGTTCAGTGGGCCAGCAGGGGCAGTAGTCCCCCCATCCCCCAGCGGGCTTAGTTTAAAGCCCGGTGGAGCAGGTCAGCCAGCCTGGCTGAGAAGAGCCTCCTCCCCAGGGGAGAGAGGTGGAGGCCATCTCTTCCCAGCAGCTCGCTGCCTCTCTCTCCAAAGAGCGGGCTGTGGTCATGGAAGCCAAAGCCTTCCCGATAACACCAGCGTCGCAGTCTTTGGTTCACCGCATGGATCCTCTTCTCCCTCCTCAGCCCATAGCCCGAGACTGGGAGGGTCGACGAAAACACCACCTGAGCTCCCAGACCCCTAAGCCCCGCTCCCAACTCCCTGTAGCACCTTCTTACATTTTGATTTTTACTTATTATACATTTGAGTTATTGACAAGTCTAAAAAGAGTTTGTTTATTTTAGTATTATTTGTATAGATTTCATAGACATTAGGGCTGGAAGGGACCTCAGAAGATCATCAAGTCCAGCCCCCTGGACAGGAAGTCAGCTGGGTTCAAAGGATCCCAGCAAGATAAACGTCTAAATGTCTCCTAAAGGAGTCCAAAGTAGGTGCTTGCACCACCTCTGAGAGCAATCTGTTCCAGGCCTTGGGGGCTTGGACATTAAAGAAGTTCTTCCTTATGGCCAGCCTTAAACGGTCTTGGAGGAGTTTGTGACCATTTGACCTTGTCATCCCTTGGGGCACTCTGGTGAACAGGCATTCTCCCAGATCCTGATGTACACCCCTTATATACTTATCGGCAGCTACCAGGTCCCCCCCTGAGCCTGCGCTTTTCCAGGCTGAAGAGTCCCATGGTTCTCAGCTTCTCATCGTAAGGCCTGTTCTCCTGACCTCTGATCATATGCGTCACTCTCCTCTGCACCCTCTCAAGCTTCTCCACATGCTTTTTAAATTGTGGAGCCCGGTATTGGATGCAGTACTCCAGTTGCGACCTCACCAAGGCCAAGAGCAGCGGGAGGATGACATCCTGGGATTTGCTTGAGAAGCATCTATGGATGCAAGCCAGAGTTTTGCTTGCTTTACCAGCTGCGACATCGCATTGATGGCTTATATTCATCTTGTGGTCAATCATGACCCCCAAGTTACTTTTGGCCGAGGTGCTAGCAAGTGTAGCACTGCCGAGCCTATAAGCGTGCTGAGGGTTTTTTTTCCCCCCAAGATGGAGTACCTTCCATTTTTCTGTGTTGCATGCTCTCAGGTTTTCATTCGTCCATTTTCTGAGCCTGTCTAGGTGGGCCTGGATCACCATCCTGTCCTCAGGTGTGGATGCTTTACCCCAAAGTTTGGCGTCATCAGCAAATTTGGCCAGTCTGCTTCTGACACCAATGTCCACATCATTGATAAAGATGTTAAAGAGCACAGGCCCAAGGACAGAGCCTTGTGGGGCCCCACTGGTCACAGCGCACCACAATAATTTACTTCCATCGACTACCACTCTCTGAGTCCAACCTTGGAGCCAATTGCCCAGCCATCGGACTGTGATGTAGCCGAGTCCACAGTTGGCCAATTTTTCCATGAGATGATCATGGGACACTAGATCAAAGGCTTTTTTAAAATCAAGATATATGATGTCAATCTCTTCTCCCTTGTCCAGGTGATCTATCACCTGGTCATAGAAGGAGATGAGATTGGTCAGGCAAGACCTACCCACAACACACCAGTGCTGGCTATTCCTCAGGATGCTGCCATCAGCCAGTTTATCAAGAATGGTCTCTTCAATAATTTTTTCCAAAATCTTCCCCGGGATAGAGGTCAGGCTGATAGGCCTATAGTTCCTCAGATTTACTTTTCTCTCTTTCTTGAAGATAGGCACCACATTGGCCTTCTTCCAGTCTTCAGGTACTTTTCCTGAGCACCATGAGTTCTCAAAGATCCACGTCAGTGGCTGAGCTATGATGCCTGCCAGCTCCTTAAGTACCCTGGGATGTAAGCTGTCTGGGCCGGCTGACTTGTAGGTGTCCAGCCTCTCAAGGTGCTCCTTCACATGGTCTACATTGATGAAAGGTAACAATTCTCCCTCACCCTGGCCATCCCGTACTGTATTGAGCAGGGCCATTCCTTGGGACTGGTGAAAAACCGACGCAAAATACCCATTAAGCAGGTTGGCTTTTTCCTGGGCCTTGGTTGTCAGTTTTCCAATTTGGTTTAGCAGGGGTCCAGTGTTACCCTGGTTTTTCCTCTGGCTCCCCACATTACAGGGGAAAGTATTTCTTTGTCTTCTCTCAAAAATTGCTGATCCATATTTATTCAGATTCCCCACGCACAACCTCTTTCCAGGCACTAGATTGGGAATTTTGCAGTGCAAAAAATGTTTCAGATTGTTCTGAGTGAAAGCAAGCATTCTGGGGTTAGAATGGAAACACTTGGGAGCCCTAAATCAAGAGCTGTCAGGAGTGCTCCATCCATCAATTTAGTTGTCCTAATAGATGGACATTTCATTATAAACATCTCTTCAGTAAACATCTGTTAAGTGTTCTTATTCACCTCAAAAAACATGCTGGAGTGATTATTTTTCAAGGGGTTTCTGGGACATCATATCAATAATTGCCAAAGAACTTTGGCGCAGTTAAACGGAGTTAGAGTCAGGCATATAGTGGAAAGGATAGTTAGGGCAAAGTCTGAACTGTAGCCAAATGATATGCAATTGTTTAGGGGTTTACGTACTCCTCACTACTGGAAGATGTCTAAGGAATAATTACTGAAAGAGACAGCTGTGGGGTGGGACACAGTGTTAGCCTCATATGATCCAAATACAAAATATAAACTACTTGAGATATATATGGTTAAATCTGAGATAGTTGGGGCTAAACTGCATCTCAGATTTAACCATATCTCTCTCAATATATATGATTGCGTTTGAGATGCAGTTTCTGTTTTGTACTTAAGGCTAAACTCTGCCTTTCACTCACTCATGAAACGCCTTCTCTCCTTCAGAAGACAGCAGCTTCCTTTAGAAGCCTCTCATTATTTCACAGAATCAAAGATAAGTTTTTCCTAGTGGTGACAGCTAGGAGGACTCTACCATAAACCCTCAAAGGAAGTTGTGGAAACCCCTTTGGCTTGGTGCATATTAACTTAGAGCAGACAAAGAAGAAATGTGTTGCAACGAACAATCCTGCATTGGCAGGGGAGATAAGCAGGTCTTTTCCATCTATAATTTGACTCTAGGATTTTCATACCTGAAGGCCCTGTTGCCGTCAACAGTTTGTTGCCTTACTGGAAACCGCAGTAAAGGCTGTTTTGTGAACAATGCACAGTTAACATCACAGAATGAGTAACTTCAGGATGAGCTGATGGGTAACAGAGTGCCAGTCCTTTCCTAACACATGACAACTGTGAACAAGCCCAGACTGCTCCACTTGCACAGTAAGCCCCTTGGATCAGGAATCAGGATTTTCTGAAATGCGTTCTTTACCAAAAAAGTAACCACTCACACAGCAGTTTCTTTCAGTAGACAGGCAGTCCTAGACTTACAACGTTTTGAGTTACATTTCGCACTTACAACATTTCTAAATTGACACCCTGTTTCAACTTTCTGATGTCGGATTTGACTTTACAACGCTTGATCTGATGTGACACCATGCCAGCGAACAAGTCGTTGCGTCACCCACCTCCCTGGAGAACATCTGTCCAAACTTCCTTGGACATTTTCTGTAAGAAAGCAAACAAGACTCCAAAAAAACCTGCAGCCAAGACTCCTGAGAAGACTTCAACCACGAGCCCTTCAAAAAGTGCAGCAAAGTCACCTCTATCAGTCCTTCCAAATCAATACGATTGCTATTTACAATATAAATACATTAATGTAGCTATATTACTCATCTATAATTGATTGAGTCCAAAATTCTGGGTTATTTTTGGTGAAAACGGGTTATTCCTTCGTTCAGGAACCAATCCCCCCATGTATAACGTTGTTTCCTATGGGAAAATTGGTTCCAAGTTACAACGTTTTGACTTAAGATGCTGTTTTCAGGAACCAATTGTGTTGTAAGTCCAAGCACTGCCTGTATTGCATAGGTAAATAGAAAAGAAAGAATTACCTCAAATGGAAAATGCAGTGCACAAGGGCGGAATATACTGGTTATCTCAGATGCTGTGGTGGGACCTTCCCTTCAAAGGTAGGTCTAAAACCCCTCAAGAGAGCATCTTCTCTCTTTGAGGAGGCAGGAATTCACCTAGAAATTACTCCTGGATCCACAACAATCAGTCCCTCTGCTAGTGATTGAGGGTGTTAGCTTTCACATGCAGTGTGGTGTGGGCACACAAGGGCCATGTTTTCACTGGTCCCTGAGCCCATAGCCAGGCTTGTAATCAGCTTTTTAGCCTATTAGGTCTCTGCTGCAGCTCACACCATTGTAGTTCTGTCTCCAAGGACTGGAGAACACACAGCCAAAGTACAGGCAGGATTTCCTCTCATCCCTTCAGACAACTGGAGTTTGGAGAGACTGGTTCCTCCCATTTTCTTTACCCACTATTCGGGGCTATGAGGACAGAACCAACTTTCATAACCCAGCTGTTGGTCTGTAGAATAGGCCCACAGCTACAAGGTTACCTTTCCAGAACATGCCTCCTCTAACCTGTGTCCCTTGGAGCATCTAGATGAGGCACAGTTGCAAAGCCAGACATGCAGCTCATTGGCCAAAGATGGTGCACTGAGTTTTTGGACATGGGTGGTCTGTGGCCATCTGTAATTCTGTTTCAGGCAACCAGCCTGGAGAGGCCACATGCAATGCTTAAATTTGATGGACAGCCTCCACTCTGAGCTAAACCGAGCATTGCCTCTTGGGAACACAAGTCACTAAGGCTACATCTCTGTTCCTGATGAGGGTGACTACATGTGTTCTCTTTTATGTGAAACAAACCACTATTTGGTTAAGCCAATGACATAGCGTTCAATTCGGCAATGCTCAGTATTCCTGGTTTCATCCACTGACTAGTCAGAGTCCCGTTATTGCTTAATACACCATAAAATAAAGCTTTAAGAGACTTGGCTCTGTGAGATACTTGTTTGACCCAACAGTCTTGGACACAGACCTATATTTCTTGTGTGCAAGTAATTTGAAATGGATCCGATTAACTTACGGATGTGAGCATTAAATTAAAGCTATGTACTCTTACATAAAAGTCAAAAGGTAGTGAGAAGGAAGGTGAACATTTAAAATTTATATATTTTCTAATAGGAAATTAACCTTTGGGAGATTTCATAGACATTAGGACTGAAAGGGACTTCGCAAGATCATCGGGTCCAGCCCCCTGCCCAAGGAGCAGGAAGTCAGCTGGGGTCAATTGATGAGGCTTTCCAGTGTATCACAGTGCTTCTCTAGCTTTTGGATTACATTTTATGAAAAGATATAGCTGTCTTTTGGATTTCAAAAAAAGAAACAGCACTGTGTGTGTCTTAGAAGATTTATAATTTATATCTATTCCAAACCTTTCAGCCTGATGCAAAATGGAGGAGGCTTCTTTAAATATTATGGCCTTGAGAAACATTCAGCCCAGACCTGCATCCTGTATCACTGTACTGAAGTCATGAGGTGGCACAAATCCATTAGATGGCAATAACAAGTAAGATTATTTTTTTTTTGATATTCAAATGACCCAGTTAGAACTTAATTGCTCTTATAACTTCAGTGAGTTCTGTACTGGCTGATTGCAACCCAATTTTTCTCTAAATTAGTAGCATAGGTGAAATTACTACAAGACAGCTTAACAGACTATTAAGACTTCAAACTCTTAAGTTAGCAGAGTGGGTATTAGTGATTTTCAAAAAGGCCTGCATGAAAACCTAACTCCACTGAAGTGGGACAGGATGCCACTCTTAAGCAAAGGCCCCAGTTTTGCTTTAGTTGAAATCACTAGGAGTACAGGCAGTCCTCGGACTTAAAACGTGGTTTTCAGGAACCAATTGTGTTGTAAGTCGAAACAGTGTAACTCGGCACCAATTTTCCCATAAGAAACAATTATAAATGGGGGATTGGTTCCTGAGCCAAGGCCCGATACCCTATTTTCAACAAAAATAAACAGAATTTTGTACTTGATCAATTATAGATGAGTAATATAGCTACATTAATATATTTATATTGTAAATAGCAACCATATTGATTTTGAATGACTTTACTGGACTCTTTGAAGGGCTCTTGGCTGGAGTCTTCTCAGGAGTTTTGGCTGCAGGTTTTTCTGGAGTCTTGTCTGCTTTCTTAAAGAAAGTGTCCAAGGAAGTTTGAACAGACGTTCTCCAGAGAGATAAGTGACGCAGCAAATTTGTTTGCTGGCATAACATTGCATCGGATCAAGCATTGTAAAGTTGAAACAAGGTGTCAATTTAGAAACGTAATTGCAAAACGTTGCAACTTGAAATGTAAGTCGAGGACTGCCTGTATTGCTGTTGATTTCAGGAAGCAGAATTTGACTGTGATGTGGGGACTGTAGATCAGTCTAGTAAGAGTCTAGGCAGTAAATCCTGCAATTATTATTTAGGCAAAATTCCCATTGAAACTTTTCAATTTTATCTGAGCAAGAACTTCATTACTGAGCCCTTAGTAGCAGGTATAGGACCTTGGAACAAGTGTCCTTTTACTGCTTCCTCCAGCAAGATATACTGAGGCTAAGATTTTGCAAATCATGTTTCTCAACATCCATGTCATGGACTAAGTAGATGCTAGTCATTTATACTGGTATTAAGTGGAGTTGCTATACCTTATGTTAGGACTTGCCTCTTTCACTCACTCAACCCCATGACTCCCCAGTTGGCTCCCCTCAGCAGAGAAATAATAAGTCCTTTACCTAAACAATATTCTCCCCCAATTCTACGCAAAGAGTACAACCGCAAAGGAAGTGCATTTGAATCATACAGATACATTATATCAATACATGCTCTGGAAACAGGTACTAGCCATGTGCATAACTGGTTGTGTGACCTGAAATGATGATGAGCCAGAAGGTTGTGCAGGGAGCCCGAGTCTGATGTAGATGTGCCTATGTTTGTTTATCCCACTGAAACATTGCTGGCACCCGAAGTCCCAGGGAAAATGCTGGAGACAATCTCCTCACAGCTTGTTCTCTGGACTGAGCCCTTTACAGGGATGACACACCCTAGTAGTGCTGGGTCTCAGCTTGGGAACCTCAGTCTGTTCCAGAAACCAGAGTTCCCACATAACTACATAATGTGCTGCTATCGTATTACTGGGCTAGCCACAAATTGACTAATGTAATACTCACTAAGACTGGTGAGGTTGTAGCATGAGTATTTAATTTCCAGGGGAGAATGATTTCTTCTTTAGTGTTGCAGTATTTTACCTATCAGCACACACAAATATTAAGCCCCTGTCAAACAAATGGTCTGACAGTCACGTACAATAAAAAACATAAGGCAGTTCACAGTAAAGGTTTCCAGTGCCTTTATCTTGGCCTGTTGTTCCTAGACATTATGGCACTCTGAAGTCAGTTGGGGATGTTATATACCATCTGTGTAGCTGTAGCTGGGAAGAATAGATCAAGGTAAGGGTAGCATGTAAGACTATACCTTGAACAGCTATGTTTACAGCACTGGCAGAACATTAAATTAATCTCAGGTATTGTTCTAGTTTAATCTTTGTTTTCTACATGGAAACAGAGGCTGACCAGGTGCACATATAATAAGCACAACTTCTCACAGTCTTTGCTAAAGGCAGTCTTATGAACCTCTCCTCCTTAACTGGGGGGGTTTCATATTGATTTGACTGAACCCAGGTTTCAAATCATTATAGCTCTTGTTCACTTACTTCTAGTAGTTTCTGAGCCATCTGCCTAGCACCTATGCTACAAATTTAAGAGTCTTATCCTAGCTCCCTCTGGTTGCATCAGCTGCTCAGGTGTGGAGACAGCAGAGCCCACTTACCTTTATTCTTGAGCAGATGAATAGCATCCCTCCCGGAGCCAGCTCCACAATGACTGCAGATTTCCATAGCACATTCTTCCATAGCCTCAGTCTAATTGTACAAACCTTTTTTTTTTTTTTTTTTTGCACCGGTCCTGGAAGCACTTGAATACCAGGTCAATGCATGGAGTGGATGGAGCACGCTCCAGGTCCACCAACCAATATCAAAAAGAATCTGTTCAATATAGACCTCCTATGGAGGACATATCAGAGACAATTACCCTGGGGAGCTCGCCTACGTGGTCACGCTGCTTCCCCTGCCAGCAGAACTTATCCTATTCCATATAGCCCAGTTAAGTAACTAGAGCAAACTCATGCAACCTATATTCCCTTACAGAAAGCCACCTGGTCCTGTTATGGTTACTACTTTCTGTGCCAACTTTCTTTCTCTATTACTGGTTCTTCTTTTTCCAAAGGGTTTCCCAAACTAAACTCTTAAATATTATCTGAGGAGGGCTCATTACTGACCATTCTTATTTATGGCTTAGTGTGTTCTATTTAAGTTGTGCCATCCCAGCAGGCCTTGCATATGATTTAATTTGCATATTCATTCATACAGGATTCAGGGTTCCCAACTATTACATTCACTATATTATTAAGCTCCAAAGGCTCCCACATTTGTTGTATTTATCTAGTGTACAGTAGCAACTTATTTTGGGAATGGGCTGCAAGATGACTATGGGAGTGTTCAAGAAAAACTGTCTCATTTTTAAACAAAGGCAAGAGTGATCTTTCTAACATCCTTAGAGCCCCTTTCTGCACGAGTGAATGGAGCATGTGGTGGCACCCTCACATGCACTGACACTTGGTCCTCAGTTCTCCAAATCAGGCCACTAGATGTGGACAATGTGTGCTGCTCGGTGGGGTTATGGTATATTTCCACAGTACTTTCCCCAACTACCTATAGACTGCAGTTACCAGCAAGATTCATTTTATATGGGTGTCCAAAATGCAGGCTTTGGCCCGGTGCCCTATGCCGCCACACCTGTAGCAAACTGTCAGGCTACAGAAGGCAGCCAGGTGCCCCGCCAAGCCACACCTGCTACACAGTTTCGGCTGGCTGATAGGTCACGTACCCACGGTGGGGCCCTATGGACACTACAGAGGGCAGGTGTCTCACCCTGCCGGGGTGTCTTGGGTCTTCTTATAGGATGACTCTGGCTCTCCATGCCCCAGTCCAGATTTGCCACTGGTCCAGGACCTGCTGAATATCGAGGATCTTTTCGACTCGCCCCTCCAGCCACCTTCTGACATCTGTATACTCTAGGTCGTCTGAATATATTTTAAAGTATAAAACTCTCTCCCGTGCCTTCTGGCCAGCTTCAAAATGCAGACCTTGCAAGTCCTCCTTGTCTGCCACTTCCGCGTACCGGGGCCAGAAGGCCATGTACGCCTCTCGCCTCCAGAAGGTGATATTCCAGTGGCAGAAATTATCAAAAGCCACCACGCAACTTAAATCTTTAGGGTTCACATGTAAGTCTTCAAAAAGCACCCTGGTCATAAAGTCTGCTCTCAGCATGGGTGTTTTCCCCTTTACCCCTTCTGGGGTCAGAGTGGCTTTCACACGCAGCTTCACCGTTCTTCGGGGGTCTCCTTCTTCCCACAAACAATAGGAAGGTTCTGGGGCCTTCTGGGCAGATTTACTGCTCTCTGAAGAGCTCCGCCTCTCTTCCTGCAGCAGGACCGCCCCCTCTCTAGAACCTTCTTGCCCAGCAACATTACCACTCTTCTTCCTCTCTGAAGACACCACCTTGCCTCCTCGGCCCACCGTGGACCAATCCCCAACCACTTCCTCAGCTATGCTGTCAAAAAGCTCACCAGAAACACTCTTCATTGTTGAAGCTAGCAGGATCTTAGATGAAGCACTTGCTGGTCCATACTCTTCAAGAATCAAAGTTTGCTTCCACACTGCCTTTTGCAGCAACCGAGCCTCTTCATTCTGCTCCACTACCTCCATCACTCCACCAATTAAACAGAGGCAACCACCTTACAGCTCATGGTATCTCCCCTGCCCTGGGAAGCCCACCTATGTGGTCACAGTGCTTCCCCTGCCAGGTAAGTACATGGTGCTTCCATCATACTAGTCTGAAGCTAAAAAGCTGCTGACTTATGATATAGTTTTTTGAGTTAGGCCCTAGCAGAGCCAACAGTATTTGCAGCCATGGTGACCCCACAGCTCAGCACTGCTCAATATGTGTGTGTACTCCAGATGCCCACCACAAAGGATCCACGTGCTAATTAATTCCCCACCCATGACTAGAACAGGGTGCTCATGTCACAAGTCCTGGGAGCTTCCAAAAATTTATATGCAGATAAGATGCAGGGCAAACTGGCCTGGCTCCACCTCATGGAGAGCAGGGCCACACTAATCATATGTGACAGTCAGAGAGGGAGTGACAGAGGGATTCTGGGTGAACTGTTTGGGGCCCCATTTTGTGATGTTTGCCAGACATTTAAGACAGGTGAAGGAATAAATATAATTGCAAATGGGAAAGAAAGGTACAGCTTAACTATGGGAGTGAAGAGGAAGTCAAAATATATCCAATGTAGCAGCTTACTATTAAGGTTGTGTGAAGTGGGCCCTATTTGATTTGGATTCAAATTCAGACTGAATCAAGGACAGTAATTCGATTTGTTGATTCAGATCACTGCCCCTGATTCAATCCAAATCCAAATCTAAAGATTCAGTGCTGATACGGAGAATCAGCGATTTGGACATAGACACAGCTTTAAGAGTTTTTTCTACATACCTCCAGGTACCAGTGTGGTTCGTGATTGCTGCGGTGCTGGTTCCACTAACAGGTCTGCCAGGGAGTGTATAGAGGCCCCACCCCCCGAGCACCCTCAGCTAGGAGATTGGCTGCAGGGGAACTCTAGGTGCCCCCCCAGACCCAGGAGGCACCTGTCACTGAGCAGGGGGGCACAGGGAACCCCCCTGCATGCTCCCTGGCGTACCCGGAAGTGGACTGAAAGTGCTTCTGGTCCACTTCTGGGTCTGCTGCCAAGCATGCTGGGGAGCCCCCCATGCTTCTGCGGGACACTCCATATGCTCCAGCATCCCAGTGTTCACGAGCCGCCTGCTACCTAGAGGTATGTATAAAACACATTTAAAGCTGTGTCTATGTCTGAATCTCCGAATGTCTCTGAATCAATTTGAAGGGTTCTGATTCAATTCAGAAAGATTGAAGGGTCTCCTGATTTGATTCAGATTCAGAGATTTGGCCACCGAATCAGGCCAAATCTCCACCGAATGGAATCAGGGACCAAAGCTTCACGCAGCCCTACTTACTATGACTTAAAAAGACTTGGTACTGAGGAGGACTGAGTGCAATGGGCAGTACTATATATCTTATTTAAGTAGGCTACACTAACTTATCTTTGTGCCAGAGACCTGAACTGGCTCATAGCTCACTGTGCATTCCCAGTGAAGGCATGGAGGCACAGAGCAAGGTGAAAGACGAGACTTAGCTGCCCCAGGGAAAGCTGCCAAGGTGAGACCATCAACCACCTCCTGGAGGAAGTAACAGGAGTCAGGGTGATGACAAGAGGGCAGCACTGTATAGACACCTGACTAAACATCAGAGGTCCCAGACAACGCATTTCGACCAGTTTGTGTCATGCATCAGGAGCACTCTGTACCAATGCAGGAACCTCCTGTTGTACAGACACATTGAGCTCAAGGAAAAAGATTGTGTTAAAATGTTTCTGAGTGAACTCCAGTCCTACTATTGGAAATCGGTGGGAGAAGTTGGAGAAAATGCAGCCAACTGCACCTGGAAAAGGTAAATGTGGCACAGGCTGTCCAAAGACTCCCAAGGAGGGGAAGTGGAAAAGGAAAATGGAGAGGACAGCAATGCAATTGGACCTGGAGACAGTGAGAAGGACAACAGGATCAGCAGCAACGGGATTGACAGTGACAAGGACTGTGAATGTATTGAAATTGTAAACCCCAACCGGGGCTTGGACTAAGGAAGGCTGACTGGATAAGGAAGAGCAACAGGTGGGTGTTCAGGGGCACTAGGAAGTGAGTGCATTTATTGTAATGGGTGCGCGGGTTTCTTAAGGCAGTTTGAGGTGTGTGATGGAAAGTTTATGATACAGGATGTATATAAGTTACATAGAAATATATTTTTCAAAAAAAATAACATTGTGGTAGTATGCTGGAAAAGGTGGGAATCCCCACAACCTTTGCTACCTGGGTAAAGGCACTGTACACCAATGTGAGCAGCAGGGTCCTGGTGAACAGGTCCCTGACAGCCCCAATTCTGGTATAATCAGGCATCAGGCAGGGCTGCCCACTCTCCCCGATCCTGTTTATTTGTATAATGGAACCACTAGCACAACAATTCAGACAGGACCCCTGGATCACTGGAGTGAAAATCCCTGGAAGAAACAGGGAGGAGATGAATGTCCTATACCTGGATGACCTGAACATCATATGCAGGAACAAAGGATCAGTGGAAAGAGCACTACAGCACACCCAGGTATATGGAGCAGCAGCAGGGATCAAGCTCAGCATAAGCAAAAGCACCTGCCTAGTCCTGGGTAAGCTCAGGGACCTGTTGTTCCTTGGGGGTTTGTCCTCCAGGAGGGAGTAAAGATCCTTGAGGTGGAGTTTGACCCAGAGCTGACGGGGCAGAGGGCTTGGGAAAAGATGGAGCCAAGACCAGACAGAGAATAAGGCTATTGCAATCATGCTGCCTGTCAATTGGTGGGAGGGAGGGGGGCACATAGCGCTGATGAAGGCAGTGCTTCTGCCGATGCTGTTCCACACCACCCTAGTCTTCCCCCCTCAGAACAAGCTGTTCACAGAATCCAAAGAGCCGTGTGTGATTTCTTTTGGAACTCCACATGGGAGAAAGTGGTGAGGACCAACCTCTACAAAGTGAAATGGTCTGGAGGCAAGTGATGCCAGACAGTCTTCTCTTCCTCTGAGTCAAATACATGAGCCAGAATTGCAAACTGGCAACAGGGGTGGAATCCAAAACAGCCAGCTTTGTTAAGTATTTTGCACGGCAGTTGCTGCAACAGTGGCAAGAGCACACATGGACTATGGTTTCTCCATGGTTTTATGAGATCCTGAAGTACTTTTGAGAGAAATATAAGCTGCATGGTGCTACCCTAGCAATCCTGGTAAACAACCACAAGATACGGGAGGTGTTAAGGGCAAGAGACATCACATCGCCCATAAACTTACTACCTAGTGATAGCTGCCAGGCCGTGTGGGAACAAATCTTCCACCAATACCTGGAGAAGAAGCATAGAGACCTGAAGTTGGCAGGTAGCCCAGAGGGCACTCCACATGCGGGCATGGAAAAAAGTGCAGGGCAAAGAGGTCCATCAAACTGCCTGAAAAAGACCTGCTGCTGGGAGGCAGAAATGATTGACCACCTCTTCTGGGACTTCGCATACACCAGAGCCATGTGGAAGAAAGTCTGTGTGCTCCTCCTGGTGGTGACAGGTTTCAGAAAGCTGACCAGGGAAGCGGTTCTCTACAGGCACCTGACCAGACAGCGAGAGACCCCGACAGCTTGCTTCGACCAGTGCATATCCTGCTTTAGGTATGCACTGTGGAAAGCCAGGAACTTGCTCATAAATAGACACTCAGACCCCACAGTCAAGGACTGCATTAAAATGGGACTAAGTGAAATGGACTGGTACTACAGGAAGACAGAAGAGGACGATGTGAAAGAAATGGTAGACCTCAACTGGTGGAGAGGGGTCTGGCATAGACTTTTGCAGGAGCAGGACCTCTGAGGAGAGCAGTGGGTTGGGGTATGGATATGGAGATGAGTGTGCGGGCACATGGTGTGAACTGCATAATTGGTTTTCAGTGTGTTTGAGCTGCCAAGTGAACTACAGGTCACCTGACAGTGTTGAAGGTGGAGTTATATATAGATATTAGGGGTGTGTGAAGCAGACCCTATTTGATTTGGATTTGGATTGGGCCCAAATCAGGGACAGTGATTCAGTTCGTTGATTCAGATCATTGTCCCTGATTCAATTCGGTTGAATCTAAAGATTCAATGCTGATTCAGAGAATCAGCAATTCGGACATAGACACAACTTTAAATGTTTTTTCTACATACCTTGAGGTACTAGCTTAGCTCATGAATGCTGTATGCTGGGGTGGATGGAGCGTCCCACAGGAGCATGGGGGGGCCCAGTACACTCCCTGGTGGACCCGAAAGTGGACAGGAAGTGCTTCTGGTCCACTTCTGGGTCTGCTGCTGAGCGTGCTGGGGGACCCCCATGGTTCTGTGGGACACTTCATGCACCCCAGCGTCGCAGTGTTCATGAGCCATGCTGGTACCTCGAGGTATGTAGAAAAAACATTTAACGATGTGTCTATATCCGAATCACTGAATCTTTCCAAATCTCTTCAAATCAATTTGGAGGGTTCCAATTTGATTCAGAGAGATTAAAGTGTCCTCTGATTTGATTTGGAGTTTTGGCTAACAAATCAGGCCAAATCTCTACCGAATCGAATCAGGAACCGAAGCTTTGCACAGCCCTAATAGATATAGATATATGTATAGAGAGATAGATATGTGTGTGTGTGTGTGTATGTCTATATATCTATATATATATATAGAGAGAGAGAGAGAAGAAAAAGCAAGATGATGCTACTGCAGCAGTTATCTGGGGGCATCTGAACCCCAAGACCTCTGGGCTTGGACCTGCATGTAGGATGCCTGCCAATGGATTTGGGAGTATCTGTTCTTTCTGTCTGCTTAATTGACATGTTTTTGGAATGATTGAGTTCTGTTCAAGCGATAAAATGTGGAACTGATTTGGCTTCTATAACCTGGAATATGGAATATATTATTAAAAAAAGAGGGTGCCCAATATGGGTCATGTGCTTTGTAGTCATATTCACTGTTGGCTGCATTTAATCAACGTATTACTAAGCACATGCTGCTTTTTGCAGAAGCTTAATGATAGGCAGTATATTTAATGAGGTTTCCTCATTAAATATAGAGAAGTGGGTGGATCTAAACAGGATGCGGTTCAACAAGGACAAGTGCAGGGTGCTGCACCTGGGGAGAGGGAACCAGCATTATGGTTATAGGTTAGGGGCTGATCTTCTCGGCAGCACAGAGGCAGAGAGGGATCTTGGAGTCAGGATTGACTCCAGGATGAATATGAGTCGCCAATGCGATGAAGCAATAGGCAGAACCAACCGCACCCTGTCATGCATCAACAGGGGCATCACTAAAAGGTCCAGAGAGGTCTTGCTCCCCCTCAAAGCAGCGCTGGTCAGGCCGCAGCTGGAGTACCGTGTCCAGTTCTGGGCACCGCACTTCAAGAAGGACGTGGAGAACCTGGAGAGGGTCCAGAGGAGGCCACTCGTATGGTTGAGGGCCTCCGTGGCCAGCCCTATGAGGAGAGGCTGAGGGACCTGAATCTCTTCAATCTCCGCAAGAGGAGACTGAGGGGGGATCTTGTGGCTGCCTACAACCTTATCAGGGGCCACCAGCAGGGACTCAGGGAAAGTCTGTTCACCAGGGCCCCCCTTGGAGTCACCAGGAACAATGGCCACAAGCTGAGGGAGGATAGGTTTAGGTTAGATATTATGAAGAACTGCTTCACTGTAAGGGCGGCCAGAGCCTGGAATAGGCTTCCCAGAGAGGTGGTGTTCTCACCTTCCCTGGAAATCTTCAAGAGGAGACTGGATAGGCACCTGGCTGGGGTCTTACGACCCCTGTTACCCCCAGAGCTCCTTCCTGCCCATGGCAGGGGGTCGGACTAGATGATCTGTCTAGGTCCCTTCCAACTCATTGATTCTATGATTCTTCTATGCAAATGTAAGATGAGGAGCTTTTTTCCTCTTGCTAACTGGGGAAAAGCCCTGTCTTATATTTGAGTAAATATGGTATCTTATTTGTCTCCCTATACAGGAAAATTAAAAAGAGCTTTACGGAATGGTACATAGAATAGTATGAGAGGTAGAGATATATGAAATAGTATAATTAAACGTGCTAGATGTGACCATGCACTACATCTTGGGAAGAGATGGCCTCCACCTCTCTTCGCTGGGGAGGAGGCTCTTCTCAGCCAGACTGGCTGACCTGCTGCATCAGGCTTTAAACTAAGCCTGCTGAGGGACAGGGGGACTACCGCCACTGCTGACCAACTGAGCAACCCTTGCAAAGCCAGCAGGCCAAGGAACTTAAGGGAGCCCACTCCTGCCCCAGCCCTGGTACAATCTGTGGGAAAGGCAAGAGCCCCCAAGGGGACACTCGCCTACCTGTACACAAACGCTTGGGGAATAAGCAGGAGGAGCTTGTCCTCCTGCTTAATGCAAATAATTATGATGTCATAGGGATAATGGAGACCTGGTGGGATTCCACCCATGACTGGACCATGGGTATAGACGGCTATACCCTGTACAGGACGGATCGAGTAGATAAAAGGGGCAGGGGTGTAGCTCTCTGTGTTAAGGAAAGCTATGTGTCCCTGCAAGCTGATGTTGGTGACCAGGGTGGATGACTGGAGACCCTCTGGGTTAAAATCCATGGGGAACACAGCACAGGGGACACAAAGGTGGGAGTCTACTACAGACCTCCCACCCAAAGTCCTGAGCTTGACCAGGAGTTCACCCGGGAACAGGCTGAGGCCGCATGCTCCAGGACCTTGGTTGTCATGGGTGACTTCAATTACACAGACATCTTGTGGGAGGATCACTCAGCAAAATCCGAGCAGTCACAAAGCTTCCTCTCATGCATGGATGACCTCTATTTGACTCAAGAAATCTATGGGCCAACGAGAGACAAAGCTCTGCTCGACCTGGTACTGGCTACTGGGGACGACCTAATCGGCGACCTGGTGATCGATCTGAAGCTGGGTGACAGCAACCGTGAGCTGATCACCTTCACCATCTGTCATAAAGCTGGCAAGTCAGTCAGCAACACAGAAGTTCTTGACTTCAGAAAAGCCGACTTTGACAAGCTCAGAAGGCTTGTCAGTAAGGCCCTAAGGAACCATGATCCCAGGGAGAGGGGAGTTCAAGAAGAGTGGTTGGTTCTCAAGGGAGCAATCCTCAACGCACAAGCTAAATCTATTCCATCTCGGAGAAAAGCAGCAAGAGGGCACAGCAGCCCCCCTGGCTCTCCAGGGACCTAACAGACCTCCTGATTCACCTCCAAGGAGGATTATTCTGCACTGGTCCAGTCCTGCAGGGAGCAAACCAGGAAAGCCAAGGCTGCAACTGAACTCCAACTAGCTTCAAGCATCAAGGACAATAAAAAAAGTCCTTTTTCAGATATGCAGGGAGCCGGAGAAAAAGCAAGGGCAATGTTGGACCCCTGCTGAACCAGATGGGACAACTGACAAGTGACGCCGAGGAAAAAGCCAACCTATTAAATGGGTACTTTGTGTCGGTCTTTCATCAGTTCTATGGGACGCCTGTGCCTGCTACGGGACAGGGAGGTCCAGGAGACGGAGATCCCCTGCCCTCCATTAATGCTGACCTCATAAAGGAACACCTTGAGAAGCTGGATACCTTCAAGTCAGCCGGCCCTGACAATCTGCACCCCAGGGTACTCAAGGAGCTGGCGAGCGTCATAGCCCAGCCTCTGGCACAGATCTTTGAAAACTCCTGGTACTCTGATGTAGTGCCCAAAGGCTGGAAGAAGGCCAATGTGGTGCCTATCTTCAAGAAAGGGAGGAAAATGGATCCAGCTAACTATAGGCCCATCAGCCTGACTTCTATCCTGGGGAAGATCTAAGAAAAGTTTATTAAAGAGGCCAATGCCATCATCCTAAGGGATAGGCAGCACGGGTTTGTTGCGGATGGATCTTGCTTGACCAACCACATTTCTTTCAACAACCAGGTGACCTATCGCCTGGACAAGGGAGAAGAGTTTGGTGTTATATATCTTGACTTCAAAAAAGCCTTCAATCTGGTATCCCAAGATCACCTCTTGGAGAAACTGGCCAGTTGTGGCCTTGGGTCCACCACAATCTGCTGGCTGGGAAATTGGCTTTGTGGTCGGACCCCAAGGGTAGTAATTGATGGAAGTCAATCATCATGGTGCCCTGTGACCAGTGGGGTCCCCAAGGGCTCTGTCCTTGGACCCATACTGTTCAACATCTTCATTAATGATGTGGACATTGGAGTCAGAAGTGGACTGGCCAAGTTCACCAACGACACCAAACTTTGGGGCAAAGCATGCATGCCAGAAGACATGCGGGTGATCCAGGCTGACCTGGACAGGCTCAGCAAATGGTCAGATGAGAACCTGATCACGTTTAACACCAAAAAATGCAAGGTTCTCCACCTTGGGAAGAAAAACCTGCAGCATCCTTATAGGCTTGGCAGTGCTACGCTGGCTAGCACTACGGAAGAAAGAGACTTGGGGGTCATCATTGACCACAAGATGAACATGAGCCTGCAATGCGATGCTGCGGCTAATAAAGCGACCAAAACACTGGCTTGCATCCATAGATGCTTCTCGAGCAAATCCCGGGACGTCATTCTCCCCTTGTACTCGGCCTTGGTGAGGCTGCAGCTGGAGTACTGTGTCCAGTTTTGGGCCCCACAATTCAAAAAGGATGTGGAGAAGCTTGAGAGAGTCCAGAGAAGAGCCACGGGCATGATCAGAGGACAGGAAAGCAGACCTTATGATGACAGGCTGGGAGCCACTTAACTCTCTGCCTTAGCTTCCCCATCAAACACTGTAGATAATAATCACAGAACCCTTCAGAGGGGGTCTGTGGGAATGGATTACTTATCATTTGTATTCTGAAAATCTGAGGTGAAATCTCTGACCTATTTACAGTCAGTGGGCATTTTGCCATTGATTTTAATGAGGCCAGGATTTCCATGAAGTGCATACAAGAGGTGAGTATTATTATGATTTTAACAAGAAAGGACCTGGAGCATGAATTACTCTCTCATCCTTAGCAGTGAATGCCATAGCTAAAGGCAGAATGATACTGGGCACAGTTTCTCCAAGTGAGATTGGGACAATGGGATTCCAAGATAAGTGTAAGCCCTCTATATCGAGGAATATTCGCAGGGCAAGGGGTCTTTATATCAAGCACTGAGCAAGCTGGGCTGGGCTGGCTTTGTGCCTCTGCTGCAGGAGCCATGTTCCTTCTGGCAGAGACAGTAATCTAGGGCAGGCCATGAGCCAGGAGGAGCTGTGGCCAGAGTGGTTCTGTATCACAGCAGCGATTCTCTTGTGGGCCATAGCAACAAGGGCGGACTACCTTGGCTTGCTCTGTAAAGGGAGGAATCAGTCTCTGCAAAGGGAGGATTAATCTCCTGTCTCATTGCCAACATCCATGCTAACCCAGGAATAGAGCTGGCCTGTTGGCAGAGCATTGTTGGGAAATTTCTGCAAGAGTGGCCGATGCTGACCCTGTGCCCTAGATAAAGAGAGAACTCTGATTTCAGTGCTGTCAATCACATGCATTGCACCAGCAGGATGTTCACTTTAATTAAAAGCAAAAGAAAGAAAGAAAAAAACCCCACCCTATTGTCCTGCTGCAACTGGAAAAGGGCTGAACTAATTCAAACCAAACTCAGAGAAGAAACTCCTCCCAGGCGGAGATGGTTTCTGTCAAGTTTCAGCCCTGGAAGAATTTTTACAGCTAAGCAATAAACTCTTGCAAACAGAGGCTAGGACTTCACCAGTTCCAGGTTTTCAATGCAATAAACAGCCTACAGGAATGTGGAGTATTTAATCCATAGGAATGTGCAGGGATGAGGAGCAAATGAGACCTGGAGGGCAGAAAGGGTTAATCACAATGTTTGCCCCATGAACATTTCCTAACGTTGTCACTTTTTACCCACAAGTTACAATTTCTCTGTTACTATAGAGGCACATTGTTGATACTGGATTCATTTTCTGGTTTTGTAATTCCTTTTTGTAATTTTTCCCATGAACTAATAAGTCACAGTGGATTTGAAAGTATGAGCAAATGTGAACATTATACAAAGCACTTTTATGTTCTATTGACATTTGCTTCCCACCCTAATAATTTAGAGCTGTTAACATAAAAAAATTAAAATGATCATACTTCCCATCACTTTCATTTCCCAAGTCTATGAAGGAAGAATCATGAGTAATTTCCCATAGTTATTGTTTGCAGCACAACAGATGGTCTCAATTAGGGGCATAAGAAACACAGAAAGGGTTTTGGTGGGGATAAATTATTTATCTCTGTATTTCATTCAATATTAATGTTCTATGCCATAGTTTACTTTATGTAACGAGCATGATGGTCGAGCACTGTGATGGTATTAACATGATTCAGACATTCTTACCAAGCCATGAGGTCACAAAAGATTTGCTCTGCTTACACATGTATGGAACAAGGAAGCATATACAGAGCCATCCTGCATCTCATGCCCGAGCCTACCTGACCCTAAAGAAACTTTCACCCCCTGTGCAATGGGAAACACCAGAAATGTTAGCTCTCTTGGCTTAAGGGTGACAACAGGCATTTTAACAGATTAGAATTTGCCCAACACCTGCATAGAACCAGACCTACTTCCATGCTTTAGCATATGTTTCCCTTGATGAGAAACATTATCCAGCAGAGAGATGCAACTAGAGAGCCAAAGCCCATGTAGTCCCCTGAAATCAATAAGACTACTTGCCTGAATAAGAGAGCAGGACTTAGCCTCTAATCTAGCTCAGATGACTACTATGCAAGGTCTGTTACTGTTTCTAAACTCAAGTCTGGTACCCTGACAGCACTGATTCTGTGTTAGCCCAGCATAAGCAATAGGCGTTGCAGTAACATGAGTTTAAGTTACAGTGATAAGCAATGTTATCTTATTAGAACTGAAAAGGAATAAGCAATCAAGCTGGAGCTGGGTCTTGAAATCAATAGGGTCATGCAGGTGTAGGGGTAAGCCAAATCCAGCCTCAAGCATTTAACTCATTAGAGATGCTTGTAACCACTAATTAAGACCAGTCACAAATGCCTAAACTACATCATGAAGAGAGGGGTTGTTTTTACTTTCTACTCTCTAGGGTAGGGATCTGATTCTCCAGTCATGACTGGATGAAATACTGGCTCCATTGAAGTCAGGCCAGCATCTCCCCATCTACTGTTCATAACAGTGGACATAGTTCCTTTGTGGATCAAAGCAGTATAGACAACCCTATGGTTTTGTAGAACTGGACCTTAATTCTATTCAGAATTTAAGGTTTTTGTTATTTTTGCATCAGATTTCTGATCCTGTAGGCAACACAGTCTTGGATGATGTCCTTGTTGTTTGATGTTCCAAGCAGACTGCAGACAGCAACTCTAATAGCATCCACACCGATACATCTTTATAGATATTTCTTTATATAGGTCTTGGTATGAGAGAAGCCAAGTGACTTCTGCTGGAGTATGATTTCAGGCTGAGGCCAAAGATATTCAAGCCTGTTGAGCCCTCAGCTTCACTCTGTAGACTAATCAGCACCACTATCTCTTTGGGCAAAAAAAAAAATTCTCCTGTTCCTAGTATAATACTTCTTGATGACCTGTGTGGGATGTATATAGAAGGCAATGACTTCCAGGATAGCCAGTCTTCTGAAAAATGTGTTAAAATTATTAAATTTACAATTGGAGTTATAAACTGGGCTTCTTCCAAAGTAAGTGTGATTAAAGCTTCAAAGTGTAAAATTCTGCTTATTGTAATGTTAAAGTATAGGACCCCTTCATTCTTTAACACAGCACCTGGACATAGTAAATATTGCTCCCCCCCCCCTTTCCATTCCTGATATTTTCTGTTACTCTTCGTTGTGTCTGATTGTGTTTTCCTTGCACTGTCCCTTGAAGGCCAAACTCTCGTGTTCAGCCCTGCAGGGTTCAGTTTGCTGGTAGCAGTTTGCAGCACTGGGGACTCCATTGTCTCTGCCACGAGGAGCCAGAGGCTTTCTTGGTTCCTCTCCCTCCACAGGACTGGATGGGGTCAAGTCAGAGGCAGGGCAAATATAAGTTCTGCATACGTAGATTGAGGACAATTGTTAAGACCCCCCTGGATATGAGTCCAGAAAGTTATAGTAATAAATAAGTGTTAGTTCAACCCAGGAGTGTCCAGAGTGTTGTTGCTGAACTCACAGCATATCATCTGGTGATGAGGATGGGATCCTTTGCTGAAAAGACACCACTAGATCATAGGACACCATTCCGAGACCCGGCTGTTTTTTCTTCTAGCATCAAATTGATGCTGCTAGCATTCACCCAGCTGAAGACAAGGCAAGTTTTTTTTCTTCTTCTTTTCTCAGTATTACAGCTGATGTTAATTAAAATGGCTAATTGGGGCATATAGACAAATTTGATGTGAGCCAGCTGGCTTCTTGGGACTTCTATGCAGAAAGGCTATCCTATTACCTGGAAGCCAACAAAGTGGAAAACCCAGAACAGAAGCGCACGATCCTCCTGACGGGCGGTGGTGCCAAAACATTTGCCATTGTCCATTCCCTCACAGCACCTGCCTTACCAAACACTAAGTCTTATGCTGAACTAATTGCTCTGCTAAAGGCACATTTTTCCCCAAGGCTGTTTGTTACCCTGCAGAGATTTCATTTTTTAAATGGGACCAAAAAGCCAATGAAGGCATAGCAGATTACCTGGCAGAGCTCTGTTGCCTCACAGAATTTGGTGAGTTCAGTGATCTCCTGGATGGCCTGCTTCATGACCGTCTCGTCTGTGGGGTTCAGGATGAAGCAATCCAACATCAGCTGCTCTCGGAACCCAATTTGACCTTGGCTACTGCACAAGAAAAAGCCTTGGTAGCTGAAGCAGCGACCCACAACGTGAGAGAAATTTGCCAGGCGTTCCCCAGCAATGTCCGCTTACTCCAAAAATATCAAGAATCAGATTGTCACCAGAAAATTCAGCGGATTATACCCTCACCAACAGCACCACATAAGCCAATTAATCCACAGACATGTTTGAGTTGTGGCAGCCAACATAGACGAAGGGAATGCAGGTTTAGGAACATGGAGTGTCTTGCCTGCAAGAAGAAGGGCCACGTAGAGCGGGTTTGCCGCTCGAAGGCCAGTTCCAGGAGACAAAAAGGCTGTGGCAAATGCATTCACTCCCAAACCACTCACAGATTAGAGTCCTCCCCAGAATGTGAGGTGCAAAAACTATATTTGATTCAAAATGTTGGTGTTGTTGAAACTCCAGGTTCTGAGATGACTGCAACTGTAGTAATAAATGGAAAGAAGTGCAAAATGGAAGTGGACTTGGGTTCGGGAGTATCCCTCATAGATGAAAACTCATTCTTCCAGTTGTTTCGGCACCCTGTCCCCAAGTTACTGAAACCTAAGTATTGTTTGGACAGATTGTGGAAACCCTGTGTAGCTGCAGTGTAGATGTCCAGTATGGATCTGTTAGACAGCGTCTACCCCTCATTGTCATTAAGTGTTCCTGCAAAAGTCTTCTGAGGAGAAATTGGTTCTCGCCATTGGGAATCAGTATTCAAGGCATACACAGTCTCTGCACAGAAAGTCTGGAAAGGCTTGCAGGGGAGTCTTCCCAGGTATTCTCCAAGGAATGAGGAACTTACTCAGGTCCACCTGTGATCTTCCAAAGGGATCCTGCAATAGCCCCCATCTTTATGAAGGCTCGGCATGTACTTTTCGCACTGCAGCTGAAAATTGATGCAGAATTAAATCAGTGTATTGTGCAAGGACTCCTCGAGCCAATTGTACATACAAGCTGGGCCACACCAATTGTTCCCATTTTAAAACCTAACAGCAGTGTTTGCATCTGTCAGGATTACAAGTGCACTGTCAATAAAGCACTTAAGCAGGACCCATACCCAGTGCCTGCCATTAACCAGTTACTGTCTGTTCTTGCAGGAGGGAAGGTTTTTGCCAAACCTGACCTTGCTGAAGCCTATCAGCGACTGATAGTGGATAACAAGGCTGCTGAGGCCCCAACAATAATTACACACTGGGGAGCATTCCCTGTCAAGCGTCTCCGGTTTGGAATTTCTGCGGCACCAGGAATTTTCCAGTGGTTCATGGAGAAAATGCTAGCAGGAATTCCCAGGTTGCTCCATACTTTGATGATATGATGACCATGGGGCCGTCTAGAGAGAAACTCACTGAGAGACTCAGAAGTTTTACAGAGATTCAATAAAGCAGGTATCAGAGTAAAACGAGAGAAATGTCAACTGGGAGTTTCCTGTATCAACTTTCTGGGATATCAAATTGATGCTTCTGGCATTCATTCACCCAGTTGAAGACAAGGTAAAAGCAATACGTGATGCCCCTATACCAAAATTCAGACAGGATTTTCAAGCATTCTTAGGACTCCTGAATTTTTATCACATCATCTTGAAAGACCACCATAGCAGAGCCCCGTCATCGCTTACTGGAAAAAGGAGCTCAGTGGAAGTGGACTTTCCAGCACAACAACGCCTTCCAGGGCATCAAGAAGTTGCTGACATCAGACTCTGTCCTTGTTCACTATGATGAGCAGGAGCCACTGTCCATTACTTGTGATGCCTCATGGTTTGGTGTTGGTGCTGTCCTGTGTCACACATTGCCTGATGGCATGGACGCACCCATGACTTTTTACTCAAGAACAATGACTTCAACTGAGAGGAACTACACACAGATCAATAAAGAAGCATTGGCAATCATTGCAGGAGTTAAAAAAATTCACAGTTACATTTATGGCCACAAATTTGAAATCCAAATGGACCACAAACCCCTTCTTGGAATTTTTACCAGGGACAAACGAACTCCTCCTATTTTGTCTCCCCGTATGCAACGCTGGAGCATCATGCTAAACACATGTGACTATCCACTCGTGTACAAACCTGGGAAAATGATTGCAAATGCTGAGCACTGAGCCACTTACCACTCCAAATACCTGATTGTGCTGCTACTCCGCCAACAGAAGTCCTCATGCTGAAATCCATGCCAGAAGCCCCTCTGCAGGCTGATCAGATAGCAAAGATGACTGCAAAAGACCCTATCCTTGCCCATGTCCTCAACAGGGTGTGGAGGGGCTGGCCTGCAGACAAATTGGCTGAAGCATTCAGGCCATTTTCATCACGTCAGCATGAGCTGTCTGCCCACAAGGGTTACGTCTTGTGAGGAAATTGTGTCACAATTCCAGAAGCAGGACACCAAATCATACTGACAACACTGCACCCAGGCACTGTGAGGATGAAAGCGCTGGCTAGAAGTTATGTATGGTGGCCAGGAATGGACAATGACAGAGAAAGAGTTGTTAGGGAGCGCAGCACCTGTCAAGCAACCCGTCATAATCCACCAAAAGTGTCAGTATTCCCTTGGGAAATGACAAAGAAACCCTGGTCATGCATCCACGTTGATTTTGCTGGCCCTTTTCAAGGTAAGGACGTCTTAATTGTTGTTGACTCATACTCAAAATGGCTTGAAGCAATTCCTGTCTCGACTCTTACATCAACTGCTACTATAACAGCTCTGTCAGCTGTTTGCAACCCATGGGGTGCCTGACACTATCGTTTCTGATAATGGCAATGCATTCACCTCAGCAAAGTTTCAACATTTTGCCAGCCGCAAGCGCATTTGAACAGTTACCATTGCACCTCACAGACCACAGGCCAATGGGCAAGCTGAGCAAATAGTGCAGACTACAGAAGATGCACTGAAAAGGATTGTTGTAGGAGACTGGCCTAGCAGACTGGCCAGATTTCTGTTTGCTCAACATGTAATTCCTTGCCCTGCAACAGGGTCCTGCCCATCAGAGCTTCTTATGGGTTGTTGTCTCAAGACATGCCTTGACCATGTTAACCCAGACCTTGTGAGGGACACGCAGATCAGGAAAGAAAAGGCGTTGGACTCTGCATTGGCACTTTACATCTTTTCCTTCCAGAAGAGACTGTGTTTGGTCAGAACTATGCAACAGGCCTACAGTGGGTTCAATTGAAAATTGTAAGCGCCCCAGGACCTGTATCATATACAGTCTAGTACAGTCCAGAAGATGGACAAGTTTGGAGACATCTGCTGAACCCCTCACTGAGTCCGGTGCTATGGGAAGACTACAGCGGAAGCAGAGTCCTCCCAAATGGTTGGCTGACTATTCTGTCTAGGGGGAAGGGCTGTTGTGTTTTAGTGCATTTTCCTTGCACTGTCCCTTGAAGGCCAAACCCCTCATGTTCAGCCCTGCAGGGTTCACTTTGCTTGTGGCAGTTTTGCAGCACTGGGGACTCCATTGTTTGCCATGAAGAGCCAGAGACTTTCTTGATTCCTCTCCCTTCACAGGACTGGACAGGGTCAAGTCAGAGGCAGAGCAAGTATAAGTTTTGCATACATAGACTGAGGCAATTCTTAAGATTCCCCCCGGATATGATTCCAGAGAGTTATAGTAATAAATAACTGTAGTTCAACACAGGGGTGTCCAGAGTGTTGTTGCTGAACTCACAACTTCTCACTCTTTGCATCCAGTTCTGGGTGCCGCAGTGCAGGAAGGATGTGAAGAACCTTGAGAGAGTCCCGGGGTGCCACGCACGTGGTTAAAGGCCTAGAGACCAGGTCATATGAGGAGAAGCTGAAAGACTTGGGACTGTTCAGCCTGGAAAAGAGAAGACTCAGAGGGGACTTGGTGGCAGCCTGTAAGTATATCAAGGGCATACACCACAGCCTGGGGGAGCCTCTGTTCACCAAAGCCCCCCAAGGGAGGCCGAGCAATAATGGGCACGAGCTGATTTGAGGCTCGCTTCAGGCTAGACATAAGGAAAAACTTCTTTACAAGTTGAGTGCCAAGGGTTTGGAACAGGCTCCCCCCAGAGGAGGTACAGTCATGTACCCTGGCAATCTTCAAAAAGCGTCTTGATGGCCATCTTGCTGTGGTCATCTGATCCCAGCAGTCTTTCCTGCCCAGGTGCAGGGAGCTGGACCTGATGATCTGCAAGGTCCCTTCCAGACCCTCACAACTATAAAACAAGACTTTTCTTACAAATATAAGCCTTAGCTCCAGGTTTTTCCTGAGTAGGTTGCCTGCGATTTTCTTGTCTCTCACTCCAGCTTTTCACCCGAGTCCTGTAGAAACTCCCAAGAGGTGGTTTGCAACTGCCTCACACTTTATGTTGTCATTTATACCCAGGCACAGTGAGTGCAAAACATTGCTATTTTACTCTTGGAGCCTCATCCAGCTACCTGGGCAAGTCAGCAGAATAGCTCTACATGACTATAAAAGAGCCCAGAAGTGGGCTAGAGCTGAGTGACACCATATCACTCAATTTTCCCCAAGTGTTACCCCTGGATAACATATAGATACTGAAAAAAAATTCAGGGATCTTTTAAAGTGACTGAATTTATAACTGGCTGCAAAAACAATATGTAAAAGTCTTCAGAGGTGGGAACTAGTGCCTTTGGCAAGTATATTTTAAGTATGTGAACTGGGCAGCCTGTTTATATTTTTTACTGTGTTACTTTGAATTCAGCAAACAAGGAGCTGCATCATTGAGCAGTGAGTAATTTGTGCTTGATATTTTCTACTCATTTAGTCACCATTGCTTTAGCAAGTCATTTTTGTAATGTTTCATGTGTTGATGGGCTGATTTGCTTCCCACCTACTCCCTAGAAGTGACACCAGCCTGAAAACCCTGCATGAGGTCTGAATTTACATTTTTCTTACAAAGAATGAGTAGAAGAAGAAGTGGATGACTGATAATACATAAAAGTTTGACCAGACCAAATGTGGAAGGAAAACTAAATTTGGTGCCCAGCCAGTTAAGAACTTTTATTTCTTGTTCATCAGCACTGAGGCATTTCAGCCCATCCCAGCCACAGCAGTGTTGGCCTTTTAATGCTTTTTGCCCAAGAATTGTAATGGACATTACAACAAAGGAGAAGTATCATCATCCCCATTTAACACAGGGGGAAACTGAGATAGTGAGAGGGCAACTTGCCAAGATCACAAAGAAAATCAAGCCTAGAAATCTGCTCACTGATCTTCTGCCCTTACACTAGTGGCAGCCAACCTTTTTGGTGGGCATACCCCAAATTACCCCACACCATCCCTGAGTGCCACTCTCATCTTTTCCTCTTCTCTGTCTCCTGCTCTGCTTTGATGCTCTGCTTTCTGCTCCCTGCCCTATCTGCCACCATGCTGCCAGTCCCCGCCCTGATCTGCTGCATGCCACACACAGGCTGCCTGTGCCAGAGGTTGGCCATCCCTGCCTTAGACCATGCTTCTCAACCTACCCCCTATATCCATATTAGTCAGGCATAGAACCAGTCCTTTGCACAACTCAACAGCATATTTCATCTTCAACCACAACATAAACCATCTCCTGGGAGTGCTCTCAGACACAGTCAACTATACCAAATTATGTGGGGAAGGTTTTACAATGAACTGCCTAGAACCCAATGCTGGTAAATGTTCACACATAGGTGGTGGTTGCTCTCTACAAAAAAAGAGTAAGAGATCCCCCTGTCATGGTGAGCCAGCAGTGCCCATTGCATGGGTAACTGGTGCCACCTAAGTCAGGGGGGGTCTCTCCCCGTGGCCAATCTCATCAACCAGGGTCCCCTCTGGCCAGTTGCTCCCAGAAGTGCCAGCAACACTTCATCCAGCACCTCCACTCCCTGGCCGGCACTCGCAGGGGGGGCACCGGCACTCCCACCTGGCCTCCTGCCTGTCACCTAAGCAGGGAGTGCTGCCTGTCAGGGGGTGCATCAGTGCTCTCAGGGGGTGCACATGCACCCCATGCACCCCTTATATGTTGCCACTGGCCCATTGCCTAGTCGTTCTCTCTCTGAATCCTAGTTTCTTGTTGTTTTAACTTTATACCAATATGGGTGTGGGCTGACAGCGTGCTTTCTTCCTATTCCTAGTCTACATTTCACTGGCACCTTACTACTTATTTCCTGTCAGCCACTTCAATAAATGTGTTTCTTAAAGCAACCACAACTTGCACTATCACCTTGCTCTCCTCTTAGCATTTCTGCTCCCTGTTCAGCTGTTCATATTCAGCCTGATATTTGAAGTCAGCTCCTGCTCAACCTTTTCCATCTACAGTTTTTGTTTGGAGCAGAAAGAATCTCATGATCAGGGGCTTTATTTTTTTTTTTAATTTAAGAAGACAAGTTTATGTCTCCAGATCATTGTAAAGTGTATGAACAAAGCATTCTCTTCAGTTGTTTTCCTTCCAGAAGCAGCCGTCCTATGGCAGAACTGGCAGCGCAGGCAGTCCTAGCTGCTGGGCTGCGTCTTATCACGTGACTGGATGGCTCTGAACTGGCGGCAGCAGCTGGGCTGAGAAAAGGTGCCAAGGGCTTTGAGTCAAGTCGTTTGTGAAAATAACAGGTGGATATTACATTTTCCCACCCAGAGTGCACACATACTGTACTCCAACACAAAGACAGGGATAAATTTGCATCTCAGTGTAACTACTCACTTCAGAAATTAAGTTAAAATGTGCATTATGGGTTGCACCCTGCTCCTGGTGAAGTCAATGGCTAAAATTGCTATGCTGAAAGATCTGGCCCAGAAATTGTACATACAACCTGGAATATGTAAAAGCCCCTATTACAGAAGAGGTTATAACCAGCTAGGCAAACCCTGAAGCCTCAAAAAAACAGGGGCTCAGCTTGAATCTGGTGAGTATTTCTACTGATTATAATGCACATGTGCTTAAATGCCATGTTGGGCCGGAGCCTCAGATCTGGTTGTGTTGGAGTCTTTCCCCTGCCCCTGGGGCTTTGCTTTCAAGCTCAATGCTCAACATCAGCGTGAAACTCAGCCCAAACTGCCAAGAAGTCTTGGTTCAGGTTGAACCCAAGCAAAGCTTCCAGTCTTTGTATGGGCTCAGTCTAAAAGCATAAGTCATCCCTCAGGCACCTACAATCTGCTTTAAATTTACTCAAAACCCAGCCCAGGTTTGCTTGAAATGGAGCCCAGTTCCAATAAGAAGTTCACAAACCTCAACAAACCCGCCACAAGCTTTGGCTTCGTAGTGAAACCTCTCATCGGCACATTTCACCTGGCTTGGGTTTGGTTATAAGCATCTCTCACACCTCCAGCCTTTACTATGGTTGTAAATTATAATATGCTTACACTGGGCTCTAAACGTACATGCCACTTTACAAGCAGAAAAAACGGACATATTTCCTACCATGCAGAGCTTACAAACTAAATAACATGCTGATTTATACTCAAATACACGTACAACCAAACATTTATCCCACACACTCTGCTTAGACAATCCTGTGGTTTGCTTCAGGAGAAAAAAAAAAGAATCACCTTGAAGGTCCGGTTGCAATACCCTGAAGCTAGAATGATGGGAGGAGGGGAAATGATGCACTTCTCAACGATGATGATGAAGATGCAGTTGCCTAGTCACGATAGATACACTGATGCCAGACTTTCTTTACCAAAAGAACAGGGAAGATGGCCATGATAACGATCCGCTCATGTGGCCCCATCTCAACTGGTGTTGTAATAATGGATCTTCAACCTGTCAGCCTTCCCATTAGCTGCTAGCCTGCCTAGTAATAGTCATGGGGCAAGGAGCTCAGCACAGGATAATCACATACATATTGACCCATTTTCTCAAGTGGATTTGGCAACCTACAGTTAACCTCATGCTGCAGTAATTATGCTGAATGCCTGAGCCAATGACCTGCAGTGATCTCAGCATAGATATGCCCTTTGTGATGGACCAGAGGTAGGCAACCCCTGGCAGAGGTGCCAGAGCATGGCACCCAAAGGCGTTTTGCTTGGCACACATCTTGGGGTGGATGGTGGGAAAGTGGCTGGGCCTGCGCTGTCACAAGGATCCAGACCCCTTTTGGCTCCCCTGCCATCTGCTCCTGGCACACCAACATCTTCCAAGTCAAGGTTGAAGGGGGTTTTGGCACTTTGCCCAAAAATGTTGCCAACCCCTGTGATGGACTTAGTCCCAGACGGGTAGCGATTCCAGCTAGGTGGGGAGGGAAAGTATGAAGCTGTACACTTGATACTCCCCCCGCAGACTACCTGGGTTTGGGAAAAGGCTTCCCCAAATTCCTTCCCCAACCACTGCCTCTCTCGGGCTCAGGAAGAGACGAGTTGTGCCTCTAAGGGACAATTTTCTGAAGTGATGCAACTGTGTGCTCCCCCATCCTCAGACCCATGCCTCACAAGCTGGAGACTGTGCCCTTGGGCGAGGCCATTAACCTCACTGTGCCGCATTCAGGGAAAGCCGTAAGCAGGTGGTTCAGCCTAGCCCCGATCAGAAAAACAACTAAGCATATGCTTTCCTGACTCAGGGCCTCTGTTCTGCAGTTCCCTCGCTGCACCAGAGGATGATGGCACAGCCCTACCTCACAGGGGTGTTGTGAGGATAAGCATGACTGCTTGTGAGGCGCCGAGATCCTGCAGCCCTGGGAGCCATGGCGAAGTGTATAAACAAACAGACTAAACAGATGTTACGTGGTGGTGCCCAGACAGATGAGTCCGGGACACTCTTCTTCTACCGTGCACGAGGCAAGCACCAGCAGGCCTGTGTGAAAGAGGAATGTCATTTCTTAGGTACTTAGCACAGTTTTAACATAGCGTATATTGGCTTTGGCCCCGCAGCACTGTGAAGCGTTCCCCCTTTCCACTGATTTCCTGTATTTATCTATATATGACAATAAAAAAAATTATTGGGGAAAAAAAGTCTCAAAATCCTGTGGTGATTTTTCAGAAGTAAAACAGCCTGTGTGACTTGAAGGACAGACTGCAGTCCACACTTTCCTTCCCACCTTCCTCTCCAGCCTGAAGTGCAGCTTTAGAAAAGGAGCCTAGAAATGGAAAAGAGAGCTCATCTCAACGACCATCATGCCCTGACCCCTCTCCCATGAAGCCAAAGGGAATCTTCCCCTTGATTTCAGTAGACGTTGCTTCCAGCCCTATATACTATATATATTTACATATGCTATATACTTCCAGTCTTATATACCCCCCCACCAACTGGGTATTTCTGTTATTGGGGAATAACAGTTTGTTCGTTTTCAAAAATATAAAAGGGCAGAAAATAAAAGCAAATTTAACATCTTGTTGATGCTGAAGTGAGCCACCATTGCTTACACCAAGTGGTTAAAAAGCATCAGAAGCCACAGTAAACTACTACTCAAGAAAATGGGGACATATGTAGGAAAAAGCTGAGCATCCCTTATTCCTATGTAGACTACTGGTAGTGGATGGTGCTTGGCTCCTCTCTTTTTGGTAGGTAACATTTTTTCCATCCCTTAGTAGGTGTTTTTCACACCAGTCATGGAGCCAGTAACATCAACGGGTTTATGAGGGGGAGAGTATCAGCTGATTTCTGCACCTCCTTTATCTAAGCTACTAGCTTGATGGAATGGGCAAATGATCCATGCTGACCTACCTGTCCCTAGGGTGGCCATCAGAGAGGACAGTCCAGCTGTCCTCTGTCCTCTATTGATATGAAACTGGATGCCTTATGTCCTCTATTTTTCTCTTGAAGAGAAAAGTAGGGGACATAACGGCGTTGGGTTTCGTATCAATAGAGAAGAGAGTAGTAGAAAACCAGAATGTCCTCTATGATGGCCACTCAACCTGTCACTAGCTCATTTCAGACAGACAGCAAGGTCTCTTTAGGCTCATCCACATGACATTGGCTTCAGTGCTTCTTGATTATTAAGCCACACACACAGTGGCCTAGTGAGGGATGTAGAGAAGCCACAGGTTTAGGCCTTGTCCAACCAGGCTTTGTTGGAAGAAAGCTGACCTCTCTAAAGCCCTAAGTGAAGAGGTAGTTTAGACTCAAGTAACCAATCTAACTGTTGGGAGCTCAGGGCTATGCGTCTCTCAGAAAACCTGACCAAACATCTGATGCACTATAGCCACAGTCTCCATAAGGCTTGAGGAGCTCAAGTTGTGCGTGCTCTGATCAGCCTGTAGGCACATCTAGCTGGATGACTGAAATGGCTGCCATGCACCATAAAGGTGACATCTGCCGAGAACAGCCTTGAAGTCATTCTGTGTGTGTAGCTGCTTTAGGATGTGCAGGGTGGGCAAATTTGGAAAAGTAGTTCCAAACTTGAATGCTCAGGGAAGTAAAGCACTGACTGTCACACACAGCAGGGCAAAATGTTCAGGTAGAGCAAGCTTAGCAGCATCCAGGGACACTAAACAACCTGCCTACCACGGGCAAAGTGTGATCTCGGTTGCATCAGAATACTGTTAATTCAGCTATTGGAATTATTTGCACTGCATTACTAAGGCCACAGTCTGGCTCACCATAAACAATGTTCATCCCTTGCAAAGGTAATTCTTGTTTCTAAACGAATCAGATTTCTTACTTTTTACCTCTGGAATGAATTTGGTCATTATAAAGGCATTAGTTTGCTGTGGTAGTTATAACTTTAAGGGTCTGACTTTCAATGTTCTTCTTGGCTAATAACTATAGATTTCACTGTGACAGTGAGGACACCACTGTCTTCATGTATAATCCCTGCATACTATCAGTCAGAGGCAAGCAATCCTAAACTTTGCTGACAAAATATTTTGTTGCAACTCAATTGTAAAGTTAAAATGAGTGTGGTCTCTTGCCAGGGCACTTATTAGCATCAGTTGCAGAAAGCTAGCTTAAAGGGCATATCACTGGAAATCTGTTTGGTGTGTTATGCTTTTTTAGATCCTTAGGTACAGTTTCTTTTCTCACTGCTTTTATCCTTTTCCCTCTGGAAAGTGTGGCTGGTTCTTGTTTTTCACAGTACATAAGCCAATACATCTCCACCCTTTGTTAACTTGTTTATGCAACAGCTTTGCTGATACTGTCTGGGACAGGCAATAAAGTTGGAGAATAAAGTGTGCCGTTGGACAGGAGAAACTCAGGGGCTCTTTCACTCATATGATATATATGGGCCGAGAGCTTAGCTAAGCATTTATACCAGGGGCAGGCAATTATTTTGGGCGGAGGGCCGCTTACCCAGTTTTGGCAGGCTGTTGAGGGCCGAATGGGTAGCCCCGCCCCTTGACAGGTGCCCCGCCCCCTGGTCACCATCTTGGAACCAATGTCCCAGGGCCAGCACTGGTGGGGCCCAAAGCAGGGCACAGGCCGGCAGGGGTCTGTGGAGCTGGGCTGGGCTGCACCAGCAGGGAGAGGGGGGGAGCTGGCCTGGGTCCATAGAGCCCCTGCCAGCTGGGACCCTGTGCTTCTGCCACCCTGCTCTGGGCCCTGCTGGCACTGACCCCAGGGCACCAGTGCAGGCCCCATGCTCCCACTGGCTCCCCATCCATTCACTCCCAGTGCCCCCCAGCCCCACAGTACAGGCAGGGGGCAGTGCACAGGCCTGACTCTCTGCTTGACAGCAGGGAAGAAGCTGGTGCTGAGTGCAGGGAAAAGCAGTCCCTTGCCCACCCCATGGCTGGCACTCCCTGCTGCTGCGTTAGCAGCCCATGCAGGGCTGTCTGGAGCAGGCACAGGCAGTCCCAGGCAGGCTGCAAGCGGCTGCAGCACAGGGCACCAGCCACATGGCGAGCGAGGAGCTGTTCTTCCTCACACTCAGCACCAGCTTGTAACCCGGCCCCACTGCCAGCCTGGCAGCGGGGCTCGGTTACAAAGTGGTGCTGAGCGCCAAGTGGGGGGGGGAAGCAGCCCCTCACCCGCCCCATGCCCGGCGCTGCAGCCGTTCATAGCCCACCTGGGGCTACCTGTGCCGGCTCTGGACAGCCCCACATGGGCTGTGAGTGCCTGCAGCACAGGGTGCCAGCCATAGGGCGGGTGAGGGGCCACTTTTCTCCGTGCAGGGAAGGAGCCCGGGGAAAAGCTGAGGATGGGGGAAAGCGGCCCCTCCTCCACCCCACGGCTGGCACTCCCTGCTGCAGTCACTTGCAGCCTGCAGGGCTGTCCAGAGCACGCACAGGTGCTGGTCACAGGGCAGGCAAGGGGCCGCTTCCCCCTGCACTCCTTCCCTGCCTGGGGTCCCACCCCTGCCTTTCTCCCCCCCCCCCCCCCCCCCCACTTACCTGTGGTTCCAGCACAGGGCAGCCATGTGCTCCCAGGCCAGAAGCCGCGGCTGGGGCTTGTGGCTGGGGGACGGGGAGGCCCTGCTGTTGCTGGAGCCCGCCGGGCTTCCCCTGGATCCTACTGCCCTTGGTTCCTGTCATTTTTTACAGGAACCAAGGGCAGAGAAATATCAATTTTCTACATTTTTAGGGGCCTCGTGGGCCACATAGAATGGCCTCCCACCCTGATCTATACATTCTATCCACACTTGCAAAGCAGAAGCCAGTGAATTTTCTGAAAGCAGAGCTTTAAGGTATTACTGTAAAGTCATTCCACTTAAATTATTTTGTGGTGTGTTCTTTTAGTATAATTACATTTATATTATACTCTGAATGGTCACAACATGTTTTTTTTACTAGATTAAAAATAAGGCCTCAAGGGTACATAGAAAATTCAGACTAAAAATTCAGGCCACTTCTAATAAGAAATTATGAAGGCACCAAAATGAGGTTCAACTTGTGCACCCAATTTTAGCTCTCCCCAAAGCAGAGACTACACAATTTCACAGAGGATACTGCAGGATGGTGCCTAGAACCTTTTGACTCCTTCAGTCCTGAGACAGTACTCTTGGCATGAATAATCTGTGGAGGCAACTCTGCCAAGGTTGTGTGGGCACCTTTTTGCTGACTACCAGAGACTATTTTGATTCAATTAGTTTGACCTGACCTTGTGGGCAAAAGGAAGAGGAATTTGAAAGTATACCATATCTACCTGGAGTAGTAGCAATGTTGCAGGTTGGCATTTTAATTTTGTTCAGGAGGTCCTGATTTCAATAGAAGAAATTCACATTTTTAACATTATTCAAAGGTCTTATTTACTCTAATGCATTTGGAGCTTCCAATGGAAACCTAATGACTCCTTGTGAAAATTGCCATTTGCTAGAAAGAGGCATGAAAGGCTCTGCCATCCTGCTTGGATGCTCTATAGTAAATAGTGCGAAGTATACTTGTCAGCCTCACACTTACCTGTTATTGAGAGGTAAGAGACAGGTGATAACAGAATGAGGGTAAGCAAAAGGATCCTAGAAAGGCGAGAGTAGAGTCAGCTTACAGTGGCAAAGACCTCTGCTCAAACAGGGGCAAACCCCACCTGAGCTGACGAACCTAGAGTTGAGTTTCTCTCTTCCAAAGCACAAAGCTGAACTTTAATTACAACCTGGAAACATTGGTAGTAACATACTGATTTGATAGGAAATCCCCACGACAGCATAAACCTAGAAATTGGTCTGGGACCTGTTTTAACAAGACAAACAGTTTTGTGTTCTTTGAAAGTCAGCTTAAAAAGGAGACTGTGGAAACAGTCATGTCTTGCCAAAGTACACACCAGCTGTCAAGCTTACAAGATACTGTTACAAGACACAAGCAAAGAACACAGATTGGTATATACAGGAATGAGACATTTCTGTTAAACAGCATGTTAACAAGGAATTATATTTACTAGTTATGCATGCATCTATGTTATATTTACAAATGCGCTGGAAAGAAGCCACACAATTATTTCAAATAGCTAAAAAAAAGTATCACTGTTTCTCCAAACCTAACATGAAAAACAACTTTCACTGACAAAACCATACATATCTACAGCAGCCCCACTTCAAGTCTACTTAAAGCTTTGAGTCCCTTGGATCCCATTACCAGGGCAAACACAGGAAGTTACCTACTTTAACTACTCTTGTAGGTCACAGAAACACTCTTTAAATGCTAGCTTACTGCAAAATTATCTTTTGATGTTCAGGAATCCAGGGATAATTACGAAATTCAACTCATCTTAATAATTATTGCAATTTAGAGATCTAAACTGATGGGAGATAGGTACATTTCAGTTAAGGATTCAGCATTTTAGAGAGACATGCATGCATGTCTATGAAGGAAAAACAGTTCCAGATATGCAGATCTGTTTGCAGATTCAGGCTTTGCATTTTTGACACAGTTACAGGTCTGCTGTCATGCTATCCTAACACAAAATTGGAATGGCATGACATTTGTCTTTACTTGATAGAAAGAATCATCTAATTTCTAAACATCTCGCACTTCCCTCTGTTACCTCATGGCAAACAAGTATTTTTAAATAATTTTTTGAGCTACCTACAAAAATCACAGCATTGTACATTCCTATCCTGGCTTTTGCAGCTTCACAGACAAAGATGATTGGCAGAGTTGCACAGACAACAATAAGGCTGGAGAACAATCAACCATGTTTTGGCATGATAAGGTGTTATATAAACGTTTAACTATTAAACCAACAACTGTACTGGACAGTGCCCTGGTAGCTCTCTCTCAAATCTTTCATTTTAGTTCCACTCTGTTTATGTACAGGACAGAAAGTTGCCATACGAACTGATACACATGGCATCAAAAAATTCTCATTACTTGTTGAAATGGGAAATAAAACTAACAATTGTAAAGCTGTGAAGTATGTTTTGCTCTATTATAGCAACACGTGGAAAATTGCTGTTAAAAATTTTGGCACTAAGATAAATAAAATCCAGACATGGTCTATTAAACATATCAAAGTGACCCTGTGTGCCAACTCCTTTTTATACTGTTATGTATGTTATGCAGAAAAAAAATCCATGATCGGAAATCTGATCACAGGAAATATCATTCTGAGTGAATTATTAGAGAACATTTCCCTTCCACAAGCTATTATGGCTCAGTATATTATTATTATTATCAACTATACTGCTTTCCAATCCACACTTTTAGTGCCATAGATTGTTTTCCTCATCTTCAGCATTGTATTGCATTGCATATAAATAGAGTGTTCTTTAATGCTATAAAAATATACTCTATTACAGTTTATATATAAACACTGGCACCTTTGCATCATGCGTTTCATATAAACCCAGCTACAATTTGCAGTTGATTTTCATATTGGAATATCCCTTCATAATCAGTCTCAGATTATCTGACAATCAAAACTGAAGTGGGGGGAAAGTATGGAACACTTGAAGCAGGCCAAAGAGGTTTCAGCAAAAGGACTTTTGAAATGAAATACACATGTTTTCCGAACAATGATTTAACATCCGATTTTGCATGCTTTGGCTATTAGTATTACTGATTGACAGGATTATTTAGGTCAGAACATTGGAACTGTTCTAACTTGCCTTTTTTGGAGCGACATAATCATTTTAAAGAACTCTACTTCTGATTAGCATTGTTAAATGCTTCTTTCTTTTCAGTCTTCCCTTACAAGAACAATGAATGCATAGCAGATGCATACATTCAATAATGAACTGGCTACAACTGTGGTATATCCCACACTAACTTCCTAAGAGAAATGCATGAAGCACAAACATGTAGTTTAGTGTACTTTTAGCAAGAACACAAAGCCACAGAATAAACTAAAAAAAAAACGGCTTTATTGTGACATTTATGACATTGAACCCTTGATATGAATGATTATGGGTACTCTTGACATGTGTTACATAATGTCATGGTGTAGGAGGGCACTGATTGTCATCTGACTTTTGAGAATGTTTAATGGTCCCTACTGACCTCAGTGCATTTTGTTAAGTCACAGAAATTTTATCATCAGGTTTGTGTATACAGTTAACAAGTAGTTGGTCTTTATAAGCACCATTACAAACCCTCACATTAAGGGTATTATTAATCTAGTTTACAAATGCTTCATTGATAAAAATAGCATGATTACAGTATACACACACTTAATTTACATGTATTGTATTATAGGCATAACTGAGATAAACTACTGAGCTAACTTTGGTTGATTGAAGTATTTAGACTGAATAATGGCAATTTTGGCTTCTAAGTTGTGTAAATATTACAGTGCATTTATAAAACTAGATTGAAAAATTACTAGCACCAAATGGATATCATAAATGGCTGACCTAGTAAGTTGTAGTTGGAGAAGCAAAAGTTTAAGAATTACAAAAATAGAGCAGTCCATCGGTTGAAAGCACATTCTTGTACCCCTGCTGAAATGATGATGTATCTCAGCATCAGTGGCCAACTTCCAATGATCAAAGTCCCAGTTTTCAAGATTCAACATATCAAGGTAGCTCAGCTACACTTATAAGAAGCCTGAGAAAGTGGTTGTTCTGTTCTAGGGTATTCATCCTGTACCTTGCTTTTGTTATAATATAATAGTGCTCATTCATACAAATGTACTCATGAAAGACTGTACCTATGATATGGAGAATCTGATCGGGAGGAACATCGGTTCTACCTATCTATCTTTGGTTTAATTATTTGGTCTTTGGTTGATGAATTAATGAAGCAATATCTGAATTTTCATTTTTAGGTTATCTCCCAGCTCACCACTGAGGTAGTCTTTGTCATGTTTGTCTTCAAGCTGATTAAGTTCCTTCTTTTTATAGAGTGGAATACTACTGATTTGTAATGAATAGGTTCCAGGCACTGGCTTCTTCTTTGTAAAGTGAAGATAGCTTATCCCTTCCTTTTTATTGATTTTAAAGAAACCATCTTCATTTCCAGAGTCAATTAAATATCGGTTATGATTTGTCAGTGTTGTAAGAGCAGGAAGCAGTTCCAGGATTCGATCTTTGTTATTAAGCTTGGAGATGTTGAAAGAAAAGATGGCTGTTTTTTCAATATCCCAGCTGGCAAGGCTGATTACTGGTTCTCTCTCCTGTTGCTCCTGCATGAGAACAAATGACATTAGTCTCTGCTCTGTGATAGGCTTTTCTAAACTGCTCTCCAGAGAATTTCTTCCCAGAAAGAAATAAGCTGCCCAGTAAGAAAATTAAACAGATTCTGTTTTCTTGCCCACCTTATGCCCTGTGCAAGCCTCATTTGATCCAATGGCAAAATTTACATACATATTTTCGGGGAAAGGATTGGTCAAAAGAAAACACAAATCACAGTTACCTGAAAGCAGTCTCTGCCTGAGACATGTATTTAATGCTTTTGCATGTGCACATAGGTCTGGTGCCTTTCAGAGACAGTCAGACCCCTTCACTCCCATTTCACCCCCTATACCCAACAGTGTGCATGCCTCTGTCACTTCCCTGGACATCAATAGCAATAGCAGGCTGAAATGAAAAATGAAGTGTGTGAGATAATGTGATCTGAGAGGAGCACAAACAGGTTGTCTGTTGGAGCAGGTTCCTTAGTGCTGCTATGCTACATCCTAAGGGAGCTGGATATAAAGGACTGTACATGGTGTCAGCTCTTGACTCTTAAGTCAAGGTAATTGAACTCCTCTAGTATGTGAGCTAAGCCATATGGAACAGTGTATTTATTTGAAACAAATCTCAGGGAAAATAAGAGGCGGCCAGCTTGAACTTACAAGCTTGGAACCTTGCCACAGCTGCCAGGGTTATGTCAATGCAAATCCTCCTTCACAAAGGCTAAATTCTTTGCCCCCAAACATGCCACTGACTTTTAGGAGTGAGGTATCATATCTGAGGCATCCCAGTTTGTTTTCCACAGATCACAGCTTCAAGTACACTTGCTGCACCCTGCTCAATCACTGATCTCACATGACTTTGCACCCATTTCCAAAGGTCCTGCAGAAAGGGACCCAAAACTCCCCACTGCATTTCTATGCGCCAGTAAAAAGCTGCCTGCTGGCCTGTACAATTGCGAATTATATTACATGTGTAAAAGTACCCCCTGGAACCCTGCATTAGCACATGGAAAGATTAGATTTGCATACACGGTAACATGTGCAAGCTGTAAACTGCTGGGCACTTAATTCGCATGTGCTTCAGGGGTATCTGGGGAAATCCTCGAGGGCTCTCTGGGTTATAAAATTTACTTCTGGGGTAGACAACTTCAGCTTCACTGAGGACTGCTTGCAAGGTGCCCTTCCAATGGATGATAACCATTGATGGGAGAACTGCACTGCCAAAGGAACACTACACTGCCATGCAGGCACATGCAGAGATTCCTCCAATACTGTGGAGTGAGGACACCATCTGTGGTGATAAAGAGCATTCTGACTTGCTGCTTTTCCAATCCGTCCTGGTTTTAGATACCCATGAACAACCATGGGTGAGTGGCCTATTGCAGAATTACAGCAGCTGGCTGGGATTAATCTGGTGAGCCACTTGCATCCTGCAGGCTCTGTTGTATACCCATGGTTCACACCAGTGGCCTGTTCCCTTGTAGCTACTATGCTTGTTAGTGCAGAACTCTCCGCGTGTCAGATCACAACTGTCAGGGCAGTTGAATGAGGTGGAAGGGAATGAAAGGAAAAGCAATCTATGATATGGCACCATTTCAAATGTACTAAAATTTCTAAAAACATAGCTATAAACTTAATGGGGTAAAATAATTCTTGAAGGAAGTTTTATGGCTTACACTGGTCAGACTAAAATAGCGGGGGACCACCTTTTTGTCAAGTGTGCCACAAATTAGCCCCACACCCTCCCCAAGTGCTACTCAGATCCCCTTCCCCTGCCCAATGTATTCTTCTGTTTTCTGCTCCAAGCCTTGCTGATTTGCTGCTCTGCTTTCTGCTTCCTACCTTGTGTTTCCTACCCAATTTGCTGCTTTGCTTTCTGCTTCCTAGCCTACCTGCTGTTGTGCTGCCTGTCCCTTCCCCAGTCTGTCGGATGCCATACACACAGGCTACCCATACCACCTGTGGCACAGATACCCCAGATTAGCCAGCCCTGGACTAGATGATTGCAAGTGTTCTTATCGCTTTCTAATCTATAGTTCTACGTATCTATGAAAAGTTCAAATGAGGAGCGAAAACCTGTGTTTCTCAGATAAAACTCCCATTGATATGAATGAGAGCTTTATGTGAGTAAAGACTGTATTACTGGTCCATGGCACAGGTAAGCCTGCCATGATGGCTTCTTGAGATCGGCACTGCAGGGTGTTAGCAAGTACAGTGCATGCTTTTCTACCATTTTTCTGCTGGGAAAAAGACAGGAATGTAACAGGATTACAAGCCCCTAGTAATGAAGCTCTTCACTTTTGTTAACTCAAAACAGTGGGTTTGATGAAGGTATTATTTGCCTTTAATAGTATTCTAAGAAATATGATGAGAGGCTGAGAGCCATGGGACTGTTCAGCCTGGAAAAGCGCAGACTCAGGGGCAATCTTGTGGCCACCTATAAGTTTATCAGGGGTGTTCACCAGGATCTGGGGGAAGTCTGTTCACCGGAGTGCCCCAAGGGATGACAAAATCGAATGGTCACAAACTCCACCGCGATCGATTCAGGCTAGACATAAGGAAGAATTTCTTTACTGTCCAAGCCCCCAAAGTTTGGAATAGACTGCCACTGGAGGTAGTTCAAGCACTCACTTTGAACGCCATCAAGACACATGTGGATGTTTATCTTGCTGGGATCCTATGATCCCTGCTGACTTCCTGCCCCTGGGGCAGGGGGCTGGACTCAATGATCTTTTGGGGTCCCTTCCCGCCCGAATGTCTATGAAATCTATGAAATGTTTGCCAAAAATGAAAGGAAAAAAATCGCTCACTGGAGTAAGTGAAAGAGGACTTGTATCCACATAAAGAGATTCAGGTACTCACATGATAGACTCTTATTCTGGTAAATATTAAGTGGCTTAAGTAATTTCTTATTAACATTGTTAGGTGTGAGAGGCCAATAACAACAACCAGGAGGGTGGGAGGCAGGTAAGCCCCTCTGAACTGAGCTAAACTTTACTGTCTGATGCACAGTTACTTCTACCTAAGAAAATACAAGTCACACTGCTCTCTCTAGTGATTATGCTCTGAGTTTAGTCCCCTCTGCTATCTGGGCCATGGGATAAATACCATGTGCAGGACTTCTTGGATGGCCTCTGGCTCACAGCAAGAGGCCTGGGTGACTGTAAGCGTGTCCGTATATCTCATTAAAGGCTGCAGCAATCGGATGCACTGGAGTCCTTCCAGATTCAGCATTCAGCCTCTGGAACTCAGTGTTTATGTTGGAGAGGGTCCCATCCCTGCATGCTCAACACAGTCCTATTCAGCAGAGGACCCACCCACTCCCAGAACGAAGTGTCCTGATTTTGAGAGCAGGTCACACAAGTATTTTACACTCATGCTGTCCTCCAACATCAAGAACCATCTCTGCTCTTGAGCACACTGCTTTTTGGGTAGTTGGGTGTGTGGTTAGCTTGAGTGTTCGATGCAAACAGGAAATGAGTAAGCATGTCAGAATCCTCCAAAGATGACCCCTCCTTGATGAGACCTAATAGTTTCGGAAAGCCTCCACAAACACTCATGAGGTCCCAAAAGCAGCTCTTTGGGTTACACAGAGGTGACATGCCTGCCTACAGCCTGAATTTTTTCCCTTTGGATTCTTTCTTTGTACACAAACTCTCCAGCTGGCTCTCAGGAAAAAACCCCAACTCTTTTCCCAAGAAGGTCAGTTACCTCTGCTTCATCTGCAATGGTTTCATTAGTGCTTCTGCGCTTCCTCCCTCTCTTGTGGTAGCCGTTGATTTTACATTCATAGCAAGCTTCTGGAGACAGAGAGTTGTCATCTACTTCACCACTGACTGGCAATTCCTGAGCCTGACCTTTACCAAGTCCCATGCCAGAAACACAGTGTCTGGTAAGTGAAAAAGGACAAATCAGTTCCACTTAAGTTATTCAGCTCATGTGACCCATTCCCCCCACCCCAATCCTAATCCTGTCCCAGAAAATGTGAAGAGTTTTGTTACTTAAATTACTTAAATTACAAGTTACTTAAATTGTTTCGTTACAAACAATAATAATGAAGGAATTTAGCATTCTTTTCCTAGGCAAACCTCTTACTAATGCCAAGAGGCCAACTTCTCTATTCAGTCCTAATGATGCCACTGCTTTGGCTCAGCACATAGCTCAGGAAGGCTGTGCTTAACAGAGACTTGAAAATATTTAACTATTTAAAAACACACACTTAAAATTTCATAAGTAGCAAGTGGCTCTGAGTCCATTTCAAAGTACTGAGTTTTTTGTTTCTCAAAATGTGACCCCTTTACAAAGTCTCAAGTTGGGCACTGAAAATTTTGGCCAGAGTCTTTGTCCTTTTCCTCCAAATGTCTGTTCCTAAAATTCCAGTGAAGATAATGGTCCCCAGTGATTGTGGGACCAGATTTGTATCGTCTAGTTTGCAATTAGATTTTCAGAAGGATTATTCTCTGATTTTCATTATGAAACAAACATATACAGAAAATGATTCCTTGAGCACTTAGTGCCATTCAGCTAGAAATCTCGGCTCACATCCTATAAAGAAATTTCATTTTGACAGCTTTGGAGAAACACTGCTTATCTTTAGAGCCATAGCAAAGGGTGGGATATCCCAAGTAGGCAACTTAGCCAAGACATGGGCCAGGGTTCCCTGCAGTCAGAGGGAAGCAGAAGTGGTGCACTATGGACTACTGCATCTGGTGGACTGACTTCTTTGGCAATGACTGGACAACGCATGCAGCTCCAACAGTACCTTCATCTCTGTCCCCTGCCCCTGTCCCTACCTTATTTGCTCAGAAAAGTTCAGCTTCAAGCATGGGAGGGACTGAAATGCTTGCACACTTTCCTCAGTCCAACCCCATTCCCCATCGTCTCTGCTGCCTCCTGTGGTGCTGCAGCTCCACACCGATAGGGAAGGGAACAACATACTTTGGCCCTGTAATGACGATTAGCTTAAATATGAGAAGCCCTTACCCTTGTCCTATTCTGAAGTAACCAGGTGGACATCCACAGACATAGCCACCTTCAGTATTTGAACACCCATAACTGCATGGGGCTTGTGCAGAACCGCATTCATTGATATCTTGGCAACCTCCACTAAACTGTTCATAGTGAAATCCGGCAGGACACATACATTTATAGCTTCCCAAAGTATTGTGACAAGATGCTCCTCCACAGATGTGTGCAGAGAGGCATTCATTTTCATCTGGAAGGGAAGCAAAGCATATTAGAAATGAGCTTTTATTCTTAAATCTTATTTAAATTATCCCTGTTTTGCAATTTCAGAAAGAACTAACTTCAGACAGGAATGAAGGAATAATTGACAACACTTTTTCCAAGAGCTAAATCTTTCTTTTTTCTCTTCAAGTATGAGATAACAATAGGTAATGGAATTTTAATGAAGAGAGGAACAATAAAAATACCTTTTGCAAGCATCTGGGAATATTGAAAATCAATGTAAATTTGGACCAGCACCACTCCACAGTTCAGTGGTATGGCTGTCTCAGATTGGGAGGTTAATCTGTGGTCCCCTTATTCGTAACGATGCTTTGAAATGTTATGATATGAATACTATACTGTTTGAAAGAAATTAGTTTGAATTGAATGCAAAGATCAGATCTAATAGGGTTGGTTTTAGTACCTATTTTGAAAGACTTTTTGTAGCCTTTTTTCAACTTCAAACAATTTGCTCTATATTTTCAAAGCAATCCCTTTAACTTCTTGCAATATAATTTATGATATGGTTTACAACACAACTGCCTGGGCTGGAGATGCAGTCACATGTTGCACAAGGCATGGGAGGAACCAAAGCATTCTTTAGTGATTATCTACATTTGTGCTGCAACAACCTCAGAAAGTCCCTGAACACTACATTACATAAGGTCAAAAAGATGCAAACTGTTTTCAGAAACAAGACTGCCAACATTAAGGGAAAGGCTTTGGAAAAATCTATCACACAATTCCTCCCCTGTGGTATTTCCCAGGAGGCCCAGATATGCATCTTCAGCATGTATGGTAAATACTACAGATAACTGGCATATATATATATATATATATATATATATATACACACACACACACACACACTATGGAGAGCACCAGTTAGAATCATCCTGACTTACTGCAGTTCATTCATTTATAAGAAATACTGGTAACACATGATTCATTTTAGCTAGAAAATTAAGGTGTCATCAGATAGACTCATTCTAGGCAAACGTGCTCTTCTACTGTAAGAAAGGAATTTTTGCAAAACAGAAAAAAATAAATGGAGAGGTTCAATCTTCAAATTCCATACTATTTCCCAATTAGATAGCACCAGGAGAGCTGAAATTACAGCTTATTATTTAAAGCTTTAAAACATTGAATTAAAATTAATTTGAATCAAATCACTTCTACTTTAATTAAACCTTTCCAAACGGAAATGGCTTTCTAGTTACCTTCAACTTGTCCTGTATGTGAAGTGAACTGAGCACTAGAGAGTAAATGAACTGAGCACTAGAGCGTAAATATCCAGATTCCCCACCAAGAACTGTGTTAAATGTCAAAAGTTTGGTAAGCAAAATTACAAGCAAGGCCCTCCCTAGAGAAGTCCTGTAATAACAGGGATGCATCCACAGATGCATCTCAAGCAGGTCCAAGGAGGTGATCCTCCCCCTCTATGCGGCACTGGTCAGGCCGCAGCTGGAGTACTGCGTCCAGTTCTGGGTGCTGCACTTCAAGAGGGATGTCGACAGCATGGAGAGGGTCCAGAGGAGGCCACTCGCATGATCGGGGGCAGCAGGGCAGGCCCCACGAGGAGAGGCTATGGGACCTGAACCTGTTCAGCCTCCACAAGAGAAGGCTGAGGGGGGAACTAGTGACCTGTTACAAACTAGTCAGAGGGGACCAGCAGGCACTGGGGGAGTCCCTGTTCCCCCGAGCACTGCCAGGAGTGACTAGAAATAACAGTCACAAGCTGGCAGAGGGTAAATTCAGATTAGACATCAGGAGGCACGACTTCACAGTCAGGGCGGCTAGGATCTGGAACCAACTTCCAAGTGAAGTGGTGCTGGCTCCTATCCTGGGGGTCTTTAAGACAAGGCTGGACAATCACCTTGCTGGGGTCAAATGACTCTTTCCTGCCATGGCAGGGGGTCAGACTTGATGATCTGCTCAGGTCCCTGACAACCCTAGAAACTATAAAACTATAAAACAAGCAAAGGTATTTTTCTGTTCTTAAATAGTAAACAAGCCAAACAGAGCTCTGAGACCTCTGGTTCTCAAAGCAGAGCCATCATATGCATCTTTTTATCTATCCTTGCAACACTGAAGCTTATGTGGGTCCCAAATAGACTAGAAATATATACAGTTCTCACTAGTGGAAAAAATTATTAATATCAATGCTTTCTGAATACAACACCCTCACAGTGCATAGTTGTAGCACAGTACAGGGATTTTCCCCATGTCTTCTGTTATGTAGAGAGCCTAGTCCTGTTGGCTGAAGCCATATGACCGGTAGTATTCTCCATTGATGTGGGTCATAGAGATTTGGGACAGAACCAGATTTAGATGAGGAGCCACATTTGTGTTTTGTTTTAATTTGTAGAGCTATTTATTTCTCAACTCAACAAAGAACCAACAACATTTGTTATATATAGTTTGAATCAGCATCAAGCAAGTGCTTTTTGCAGTTAACACCCCTGCACTGTATTTGGGCAGATGCCATTCATCTTGATGAATTCTGACAAACCATTTGTTTGGTCATAGGACTATGGCTGAATTACAGAAGTAGGCTCGTACTGGATTTTGGATGCTTGCACAGTCTTACGCTAGACGTTTAATTTTGCACTTATACCTAAACATGGGCTTTGATTCTGTTAGGTAGTATGTACGTATCATCAGCTCACAATTGAGAGTTTTGTCTGTGAGATAACTGAAGAAGGCTTGATGCAGTGTTTAAATGAAATACTTCAGAGCATGTGCTTTTAATTTATTTATTTTTGAAGGCAATGGGACTGCTAAAATGCTCAAGGTTCACCACATGCTCAATGAGTTGCTGAATTTAAGTCTGGCTTGTAAACCCAACAGGAGTTCAGTGCGTTCAGCATCTCAAATGCACAGGATCACATTAAAATTTGTCCTTGGATGGACATTTTTTAAAAGAAACTTCAGTGAAATGACTGGATTACCATTTTAAAATATAACAATCAAAAGAAAATGATCTTGTTGATCACAAAGTTATGATGCATTTGATTTTGCTAAAAGAGAAAAGTGACTTGCCAACGCATTGGTTCCACTGGTAATGCTGGAGATATCCTTGTGGACAGCTGCACCTGTATCCTCCGATTATATTTTGGCAACCATGTTGACACCGATGGTTTCCATCACATTCATCAATATCTAAAAAGATGGTGCACAGTATAAGTTGGAATAATTATTTCTCCACAATACAGGTATTACTGTATTTACTCAAATGCAAGATGACCCAGAATATAAGACAACTCCCCGATAATTAGATTCTGTATATGGAAAATTTATAAATTTGTTACAATTTTCCAAGTGTAGAACAGAATTATCAGACTGCTGTCTTGAATTCATCCTCCTCCCACTGCGACAGCATAGAAAATAGTGGCTGGGCATGGGGGAGCCCCCATCCTCTGCCCCCCCAACTTCTCCCCCCCATCCCCTCAACCTTACTGTCAGACCTTGCCCAGACTATTCCCTCTCCAAAAATAATGTGGAAGTGAGGTGCCTGTGACAGTAAGGGGGGAAAAGGGACAGAAAGGAGCAGACACTGCAGACAAACAAACGGTACATGATATTACTTCACAGCCAAAGGCTCACAACTTATCATATAGTTCATTGGGCTGGGCCCCGGCAGAGTCAACAGCATTTCAAGCCATGGTGGCACCCCCCCCCCCCGCCCCATTTGTGCCTGGTACCAGATGTTCTTGTAACATGTCATGGGACCCTCCAAAAACTTATATGCAGACAAGGCACGGTGCTACCTAGTCCATCATAGTTTCATAGTAGGTAGGGTCAGAAGGGACCTGAGCAGATCATCAAGTCTGACCCCCTGCCATGGCAGGAAAGATTATTAAGCTGATTATTAAGCATCCTTTTGAAGACCCCCGGGGTAAGAGCAAGCACCACTTCCTTTGGAAGTTGGTTTCAGATCCTAGCCGCCCTGACTGTGAAATAGCACCTCCTGATGTCTGGCCTGAATCTACTCTTGGTCAACTTATGGCCATTATTCCTCATTATTCCCAGTAGTGCTTGGGGGAACAGGGACTCCCCCAATGCCTGCTGGTCCCCCTTGGCCAGTTTGTAGACAGCCATCAGATTCCCTCTCAGCCTTTTCTCGTGGAGGCTGAACAGGTTCAGGTCTCGTAGCCTCTCCTCCTAGGGCCTGCCCTGCTGCCCCATGACCATGCGAGTGGCCTCCTCTGGACCCTCTCCATGTTGTCCCTATCCCTCTTGAAGTGCGGCACCCAGAACTGGACACAGTACTCCAGCTGCAGCCTGACCAGTGCCGCATAGAGGCACCTCCTTGGAACTGCATCACCTCCTTGGAACTGCTCGTGATGCATCTATGGATGCATGACAAGGTGCGGTTGGCCTTCCTGACCACGTCCCCACACTGCCGGCCCATGTTCATTTCAGAATCAATAATGACACCAAGATCCTTTTCTGCCTCTTTGCTGATGAAAAGGGAGTTCCCCAGCCTCTAGGGACACTGCTGGTTCTTCCTCCCCAGGTGCATCACCTTGCACTTGTCAGTATTGAACCTCATCCGCCCACCCCTGTAACCTGTCTAGATCTAGTTGCAGCCTGTCCCTCTCCTCCAGCGTCCCCACATCTTAGGGTCACCCATGAATTTGAACAAGGTGCTTTTCACACCCTCGTCCAAGCTGCTGGTGAAGATGTTGAACAGTGCAGGCCCAAGGACCAAGCCCTGGGGGACTCCACTGCCCACATCCCTCCAGGTCAAAAAAGACCTGTCCACCAACCACTCTCTGGGTGCAGCCCTCCAGCCAATTTACGACCCATCTGACTGTGTAGGCAGACACCACAGTCACGTAATTTCTTAATGAGAATGGGGTGAGAGACAGTGTCGAAGGCCTTCCTAAAGTCCAGAAAGACTATGTCCACCGCAACACCTGCGTCCAAGGATTTTGACCTGGTCGTAGAAGGCCACCAGGTTGGTTTGACAGGACCACCCCATCTCCACCCCATAGAGCAGGGCCACTCTAATCACATGTGGCAGGCTGAGGGAGAGGGTGACAGAGCCCCTCAGCTACAAAAAAGTTAGGTAATGTTTGCCAGACATTTAGGGCTCATGAAGAAACAGAAATCATGGACATGGGACATGGGAAAGACATGGGAAAGACAGGCACTACTCGACTATGGGAATGAAGAGGAAGTTGACGTGTATTTGATGTAGTGGCTCACCATAACCTGAAAAACAGTTGGCACTGAGGGGGACTGAACACAAAGAGCTCTATTTCTTATTCAGATGGGTTGCACTGGCCTGTCTTTGTGGATCAAATTTTTAACACAAAAGGGCAGGTGTCAGGGGTGGGACACACAAACACACACACGCATGCACATGATTTCCATGAGTATTTTTGACAACAGGGGAAGGTGCTGGAGCTTGCTCTGGCCTCTCTGAGTGCAGGCCTGGTAGTGCAATACCTCCAGGCCTGATACTTGAGTTTATTTGTGGGGGAGCAACTGTCTTTTTTTTTCTCTAAGGGCAATGGGGGACTGCTTTCATGTTTTTCCCCTACTTCATAACGTTTTCCATGACTGAGCATATGCAGTTTCTAAAAGCAGTTTAAATGATAGCCAATTTATTTAATGGGTGAGTTTGTTGGTATGCCAATATAAGATGTGTGAAAAATGCTGATGGGAAAAAAACTCATCTTATACTCAAGTAAATATGGTAATGCCATATTTTTTCAAAAAACATGTAATTCTGTGGTTTGAAAGTATTTCTTCTCAATATCGTTATTCTTAATGTCTTCCAAGATCATTGTAATTTAGGGGCATTTGTGAGAAATAGGCAAAGACACAGGTTCAGATACTGCCATGGTGGAAGTGTAAAACTATACAACCAAGAACTCCAGAAAATGCCTATATTAATGTCAGCTGCTGCTTCTGCAAGTTTTCTTATCATTCTCTTAGGAATTACTTTATTACAGAAAATGGGATTATCTGTTTAAAAATTCTTTATAAACACTGGACAAATACTGGAAGAAAACACCAGAATTTCCAGATGTACACTAGAAACAGCAGCCTATACAATATTTTGCTCATCATTTAAGTAGTGTAAAATATATGTTGTGGTATTAGTTAAAAGTAGAGTTCATGACAGAATGTGGATACTGCCAGACAGCCAGACCTAAACAAATGCTCAGTTATAAATGAAAAGAACATCCATCACAAAATCCAACAACATTTTCATAATATAAAGAACTCTTATTACATTAAAAGTGTCAAATTGTATCTGTCAGGCTCATTCTTCAGAAATTCTCTGAACCTTTTAGTCAGACATTGACAACTCTTCTTCACATCTGGAAGAATAGAACTGTTCACTTAAATTGGTTCCTGCTTCATTCAGTGCTCTTCTACTACTTTATCCTCCTCCTCCTCCTGAACAGACAGATGGGGCCAAATTTTGAGCCGGTTGAAGACAATGTTTTTGCACATGTGTGCTGACACCCGCTCTGAGCCGACTCATGGCTGCAAATTCTTTCTTCAGATTCAGTAGGTTGAGTTCCTACTTACTACAACAGGAGCTTGAACTTTGTACCAGAGACAATTTCAACCCCAGCCTATTTACATCCAATGCATGATTATTTTCCACATTTATATGAGCAGGCTTAATCAGCCAGATTCATTCCTGGCACATCCAAGAATGTCAGTTGCACTGAGCAGCTACGGGGGGCTTTCAAGACCTTTGTCTCTGGGACATCTCCACAGTGTGGACTGCTCCAGAGCCACAGAACTTGGAAGCCCAGCAGTGCTGGCTCAAACTGGGGATATCTTAGGGTTTCCAGAAGCCCTGTTGCAGAATTGAGTCCTCATTACGTTCTGACCCTGATGGTTTTAGCTCTCCCCCGAGCCCCTTCTCCCTACCAGAGTCTCTGAAGCCAATGGTGTGGCTCTGCCAGAACTCCAGACCCTGAAATCCTGGGGTCTTAACTCCAGGGCAGACCTGCCAGGCAGATTGCCACTACAGAGGGACCCAGATTTTCCAGGACCATGTCTCTGGCCCTGGGACAGTCTGTTTGTTGGGCTTGTCCCAAAACTACAGACCCTGGAAGCAGAAGATCTCCAGCCTTAAGGTCAGACTACCATAAATGACAACTTTTAGAACAAACAGCTCAGGCTCAATAAACTGGTAACAGTTATTCAGAAGCTGTCTGTGTTGCCCTGTTACACACCCAGGGATGATCACCATCTCCTTAGGCCCTGGGGGATAAGTAAAGGGAAATCTCAGAAAATAAACAATTTGTTACCTTAGAGTACTGAATATACCTTCAGAGCCATGCTCAGGGTCTTTGGCTTGGATGTGCTTGTCGGCTTGCACTGAATGCTGCTCTGTAGCAGCTACATTGCCCAACACCTGGGGTTTGAAGCGCAGGGATTAATGGGCGAGATGTGATATTCTGGGCTTGATATGGCAGTGTCCTGCTGCGTTTGTTGATCAGGATGAGGCCAGACTCTGAGACAGCCCAGGAAGAGGCCAGATGTCCAGGTGTGTTCTGGCAAGGTGGTCAGACTGGCAGTGTTATGTACTGTGCCTACCTTCACAGCTGAGTCCAGTTTGATCAAGTGAGAAGCCCCGCTGACATTCACAGACAAAGCTCCCAGGTGTGTTCTGGCAAACGCCTTTAGACCCGCACAGATTGACTTCAGTGGCACATTCATTATTGTCTAAAAGAAACAAATATTAAAGGCACAATGTGGTTTTGTAAAGCAATTGTTCATCTTGAAGGTGATCATTAAAAAATGATGACTTGCATCCGGAAAGAAACATCACTGATTTGATAATTTTACCCCCCATTCCAGCCTGGGCCTGGCAATAAAGGTACAAAACAGGCAGAAGCACCTTCTTTCCTGCTTGAAAACGCAAGTGGCAGACAGACACAGTTCTATGGATACTGTTCTCAAAACTGCATAATGGATTTTGAATCTGATATTCTATTCCAGCGCACACAGAATTCACCCTGGTGCAAAAGGAACACAGAATACCAGAGTTAAGATTCAGCATGCAGAGCTGACAAACAGTAGGGCTTTTTGCAGCAAGTGATTCTATCTGGCATTTAAACAAACCTAACAGGCACGGGCACACAGTCCTTGTCATTCATATCTAAATATTTATGGCCTTCTTTTTTAAAGCACCTCAATATGGCCTCTCATTTTGTGTCTTCAGCCACAAAACTGAAATGACTTACTGGAGAGGGCTGGGGCATGAAGCAGTGCTCTGTGCTCTCACTGCACAGCCACTGCACTTAGGGAGCTGACCCACTTATTTGCAGGGAAACAAGGGAGAGCAGGAAAGAAGATCTCTTTGCACTACCTGTCCCCACTACTCAGACTATTTATCCAATGGAGATCTCCTGAATTCCTAGATCTCTATCTACCAGGCACTCAAAATTGCACTTCAAAGATATCTGCAAGCAGGATATGAAGGCTTTTGGAATTGACCCAAACCTTTGGGAGACCTTAGCAGGAGATAGGACAAAGTGGCACTCCCTTCTCAATCACAGAATCCAACATCATGACAAGAAATGGTCACTCGAATTACAACAGAAATGTGACTGAAGGAAACAGTCCATCAGTATAGTAATCCCTAACATCATGTACACCTGTGACCGCTGTGGCTGGACCTGCAAGTCTAACATCGGTCTTTGCAGCCACAAATCAGTAGAATAGCTGCAATATCCACAATCAATCGCTGATGAATGGATGCCATAAAAAGCTAAGAGGTATACACATAGTCATAGTGGCACTGACACACTCATTTAGTCCAATAACTGACTTCAGGCACAAAACTAAAGTTTGTTTTATAAAAGGTGGCTCTAGGTACAAATACCATGTTTCCTCTGCAGCAATCATTTAAACAGGCTGGCACAGCAAAGCGAAACTTAGTGGATCAAATTCCATTCTTATGGCTGCTCTGAGGCAAGTGGAATAAGATCATTTGCCTCAGAGCAGCCCATTGTTTCAACTGACCACAGCCATTGTTTCAACTGACTGTATTTGGAAATTGAATTAATCCACGTGTTACAACCATGACCAAAATGAGACAGAATAAGAGTGCCCAACATAGACTTGTATTCTGTGAGGAGCCACCTCCAGCACCACTTACCAATACATGCTGTATGATGCTGAGTGAAACCAGGAGGACATTTGCAAGTGAAGCCCCCAATGGTGTTGACACAAAGGAACTGGCAGTTATGCTGTTTTGTTGCACATTCATCGAGATCTGAAAGAAAGAAAAAAACAACGTTCTTTCCATCTGGAGTCCTTATCAAGGCACTTACTTTTCAATAAAGACACTGAGAGAAGCAGTTGTAAGCTAATGACTCAATTTACAAATTCTTTGTAGAGGAGTAAAATCTGGAAGTATATTGCACAGGCCTGGCTCTGTGCTTCAGGATACAAAGTGCTACATTGCTAAGGAATCCAAAGAGAGAAAAGGAATCTCTGAGCTGAAATGGCACCCTATGTCCATCTTCAGTTGGTGGGATACAAGGCTTAGAGGGACATAAGAGGAGAGTCCTCACACACAGCTCCCTCTCCCTCCTTGAGTCTGATTTCCCATCTACTCTTTGATCCTGAAATTACCTCTTTCTTTTCTATCTCTTCTGCCTGCAAAGCTGCTTTTTCAATGAAGATAGAATAATACTGCTCATACCTACAACTGCTTTAAGTCCCTCTCTCCCAATATAAGGAACTTTTGGAGAGGCTGGGCATGTTTAAAACAGTAGGTCCAGATGCTCTTCACCCAAGGGTGCTGAGGAAATTGTCAGAGATCATAGCGGGGCCCCGGGCACTGGAGCACTGGCCAGGTACTAGAGGATTGGAAAAGGGCTAATATAGTCCCCATTTACTAGAAGGGGAGAAAAGAGGACCCTGGCAATTATAGGCTAGTCAGCCTTACCTCGGTCCCTGGGAAGACCTTTAAGAAAATTATCAAGGAGCACATCTGCAAGGGCCCAGCAGGGGAGGTAACGCTCAGGGGCAACCAACATGGGTTCAGTGAGGGCAGGTCCTGCCTGACTAACCTGGGTTCTTTTTATGATTGGGTCACAAAGTCCCTGGACGAGGGTGTCGGGGTGGATGTCATCTTCCTGGACTTTAAGAAGGTCTTTGACACGGTTTCCCACCGCATTCTCTTAAAAAAACCTGGTGACTGTGGCATTTATGCCTATGCAGTCAGATGGGTGGCAAATTGACTAGACAGTCGCACCCAGAGAGTGGTGGTGGAGGGGTCATTTTTGACCTGGAGGGATGTGGGCAGTGGAGTCCCCCAGGCCTTGGTCCTGGGGCCTGTACTGTTCAATGTCTTTATCAGCGATCTGGAGGTGGGTGTGGAAAGCACGCTATCCAAATTCACTGACGACACCAAGTTGTGGGGCGAGGTGGGCACGCTGGAGGGGAGGGAGAGAATCCAGCTAGATCTAGTTACAGAGGTGGGCAGATGGGAATAGGATGGAGTTCAACACAGACAAGTGTAAGGTGCTGCATCTAGCGAGACGGAACCAGCAACACACCTATAGGCTCAGGAACACCCTTCTTGTCAACATGATGGCAGAAAGGGATCTTGGAGTCATTGTTGATTCCAGGATGAACATGAGCTGCCAATGCGAGGAACCGGTCAGTAAGCCTAACCGCACCTTGTCATGCTTCTACAGATACTCACAAGCAAGTCCAGGGAGATGATCCTTCCCGTCTATGCAGCATTGGTCAGGTCACAGTTGCAGTGCTGCGTCCAGTTCTGGGCGCTGCACTTCAAGAGGGATGTGGCTGCACTGAGAGGGTCCAGAGGAGGGCCACTCGCATGGTCAAGGGGCAGCAGGGCAGGCCTTACAAGGAGTGGATAAAGGGCCTGAACCTATTCAGCCTCCACAAGAGAAGGCTGAGAGGGGATCTGGTGGCAGTTTACAAACTCACCAGAGGGACCAGCAGGAATTGGGGGAGGCTCTGTTCCTCCAGGTACGACTCAGGGTTACTAGGAATAATGGCCACAAATTGTAAGAGAGAAGGTTCAGGCTGGACATCAGGAGACATTACTTTACAGGTAGGGCTGCCAGGCTCTGGAATGGGCTCCCAAGTGAGGTGGTGCTCTACCATAACTTGAGGGTCTTCAAGAGGAGACTGGACAGATATTTTGGCTGGGGTGATATGACCATGGCACCCATTCCTGCCCGGGGCAGGGGGTTGGACCTGATGATCTGTTTAGGTCCCTTCTGACCCTAAGCACTATGATAGAGACACCTATACCTTCATTACTTCTGGTGGGCACTACGGCTTGTGTCCCAGCTCCTATAAATAATTAATAATCAAGTTCTACACACTCTGTGCTGCTGCCTATCTTCCTACAAGTACTGAGAGAAAGTACCAATAAACCTCTCTCTATCGTTTCTCAGCCTAACTGCTGTTCTAGGCATGAAGAATTCCAAACAGTCATTTGGTTTAAAACTCTTCCTGGACTGGCTCCCATCTATTTCTAGGATATTCTCTCTCTCCTTTTCATTACAGTATCTGCTCCTGCCTCCACTACCTGCAAATCAAGTTCAAATTTCATTTTAAAAGATTTATTTCCCCTAGGATCTGAAACTGTCATTTTGTTCTTTTGTTGCAAGTCTTATTGCTATATGCTTTTTGTTGTTGTTGCTATAATGTATCTGTCCTAAACAGCCAGTTTTCTGGATACAGACAGGCAAAGCACCAGATGCACAGAGGTCCCTCTGCAATAGGTATTTACAGATGCACATATGGTAACTGCAGGTTTATCTGGAATGTAGTTGTGTACATCAATACTTCTTTGCATATGCAGCAACTAATTTGAAGGCCTATTTGTGATAAATGTATAAAGAATAGGGGCAGATTTGCATATGTTCTTACATACACTTGTACAAATATATGCAAATGGGGCTCTAACAATGGAAAAATTGGCATTTTGCAAGTATTACAACTGATGCAACATCCTGTGGAGCCGTCTGTATTATTTCATTGTGCAAAAGCATTTTAAATAAAGCCTCTGATCTTGGAATGGATTCTAGTTCCCCTCTCAAGTAGACCCATGCGTTACGTGAGACTTTGGATGAGTATCAGCTAAGTACAGACACTGAAAAAGCCCAAGCCTGAATTGATTCAATCTTTGCAGGTTACTCTAACCTGTGAAGATTGAACTGATTTGCAAGTGGATTCACTTTTGATTTGGGAAAGGAAGGCACATGCCTGCAGTGGCTCAGGCCAGAAACTGGGGGGTACTAGAGCGAGCCCTCCCTTCCCTTTTGTGGCAGCTGCAAGGCTGGAGGGACGCTGAGCTGGGGGGGGGGGGGGGGGGCATGGCCAGGCCCTGGCAGGCTGAGTATGACTGGGGAGGGGTTTACACCCCTCAAGCAGCTGAGGCAAGGGCACCTGGTGTCAGGGCTGCCAGTCACCTTACATACAGTTTAGAGTATGGGTGTGTACAGGATGGTCTGGACACAGATGTCCCTGCCTCAGGCAGGGGCTGGGCTAGATGTGACCCCTGCGGTTGCTTCCCAGCCCCACTCTTCTAGGATTCCCTGACCTGATCCATAGAAATTCTCACTCCCTGATCTGATCCCCTGTGCCACTCCTCCAAGAGCAGAGCATTTCGGGCTCCCGTTCTACTGCAAAAAGAAGAGGAAGGAAAGGCCTGGGTCTCGTTTCCCTGCCAGGACAGTCACCTCCATGATGGGACATGCACAAGAGGCTGCATGAAGCCAAGGGTCACACCCCACATGAAGTGAAGCAGGGCCTGTTGCTGCACAGCCCCTGCTCTCTGCATTGCTACTGGGTGGACTGAAAGAGGAGGCTGCAATCAAGCAGCTGCAGTGCCCAGTAACTCTGTGGGCAGCACCAATAACTTCTCCAGCGGTGGCCACAACTTTCCAGAAGTTGGTGAGAGTGACTCAGACGGAGTTGGCAGCAGAGGTTGTGAGAGGGGGTTCCCCACTTGTCTCCTGATCAGTGCCACTGCCTTCCCTTCCCTCAGGGACACCCACCTTGAGCTGGGCCTGGCCTCAGTGGGAAGAGAAGCTGGTGCCCCTGGGTTTGGCACCTGCTTCCGAACACCCGGTGCTTTCCCTGTTGTTGCATCACACAGGGGAGCCACACCGGGATCCCTCCAGGAGCATCTCTACCCCTGCCCAGCTGCCTGCAACGATACTGGCCCTGCCCCTTCCTCTCCCACTTTGCCTCAGGCCCAGGGCTGGCCTTTGGCCATGCCCCACCTCCCCTCGCCAGTTCATCTCACCCTCACTTCTTCTCAGCCAGCCAGAGTGCTGATAGTGCTCCGGTTAGGGAGGAGAGAAGTGGGGCCAGCCCTGCTCCCCCCAGCCCAGCCTAGCCCAGCCTTGGGCTGCAAAGCATGCTGGCATGCTGGAGGACTGCAATTTACCTTCAACCAGGAAGGGGTCTGGGACAGAAGTTCCATGAACTGGCTTGACCTAAATTACTTAAGTCTGATACCACCAGCTTTATCTTAAACCAGTTTCAGCCATTTTGAAAGTGGTTTATATTCAGTGAATTTCTGTTCTGTTACAGGTTTAAACTGGTTTCTGATCACTTAAACTACTTTATGTGTAACTTCTATCCCTAGCCAGGGTCTGCACTAAGGAATCCACTGCAGGATCATGGCCAAATGAGACCATCACTAAATACGTGCCTGCTGTTATGGGAAGTCAACTGTCTTCTAAAGGAGCAGCAGCAGGCTGCAAAATCGTATTGTACTGCAGTGTGCTGAAATTCCAAAAGAAATATTTAAACAACAATGACAAAGTAAAATGGTATTTCCAAAGCCAAGTTTGGGGTTGCTGTTATAACCTGCATTGGCTTTACTCAGCCCTTTGGTATTAAAGGCATTATATAAATTAATCAAAATATAGCGAACATTTTTAAGTCTCTCCTGCATTGCTGTCCCTTATCCAGCATATTGCAGAATGGCTTGTTAAAACATTGTTGATGCTGGAAATGACCTGATCTTTTTGCTGCAAACATTCAGTTGTAATTGGCATTAGTTAAGGTACATTTATTATTATAAGGCCTGGCTTAAATCAGCATGCTTAATACCAGAAGAAAAAAATCATTTCTACCATATGGAGAGAGAAAGGTCTGAAAATAACATGAATCACTGAAGTTATTCTCACTCATATAGTCCAACTGCTGCCAGTGCTTGTGGCCTGACCCTGCTCTTGCTTATACCAGTGGCCACTTACAGATGTTTATTTTCTACTGGGAGAATAGCTGCTCTCCTGGTAGAAACCACAAGCATACAGATGTTCCAGTTTTTTTCTCCTGAAGCGAAAATAACTGTTCCAGGAGAAAAATAATCCAATTCCAACCTGTTAGAAGTTGCTCCTGGAAGAGTTTCTCCTGGGAGAATGACATTCCTGTGGCTTATCTCCTCCCAGGGACCAGGAGGAGTGAAGCCACAAGAAAAGGCTCCCATGCATTTTGAAGATCCAGGTCACCCTGATCTGGAGAAGGTACATGAAGAGGGAACTGCTCGTGCTTCTCCTCCTCCTCCTGTAGATTGGGAAAGAGGGGAAGGAAGAGCCTCCAGCTGCTCCCTGCTGGCTCCTCACACACCAGAGTCCTCAGTATGAGAAGCAGACAGAAGGCTTTGCCCCATTGCTCTGTTGGATTTGGAGTCAGGCAGAGGTAGCTGTGCCCCAAGCCGCCTGCCTGCTTCTCACATCAGAGCCCCCAGGGTATGAAGTGGGCAGGGCTTTCTCTTCCAGTCACTTCAGAAATGGGAGGGCTGGAGCAGCCCATACTTTCCACAGACTAGGATCATCACAGTCTCAGGAAGATGCAAAGAAAAGGGAGAGAGGGGGGAACTGCTTGTATTTCTCCCTCTCCTAGAATCCTTTCTAGCAGAGGAAATTTTCCACCACTAGAAATAAACACTTGTATATGGCCAGTGTTAGACATGTGCGATGACACTGACTTCAATTAAGTTACTGCTACAAGTCAGAGAGATCAATGTCAGACCCTCTGATTATATGAGTAGCTATCTGTCTGTGAAACAGAGATCCTCTAGCAAACATTTTCCTTTTCAGTTTTTACCTTTGCAACTTCTCCCATCCTCCTGTAAGATGTACCCCTTTGGACATGAACACTGGTAACTCCCCTCTGTGTTTTTACAGATGAAATTACAAGGCTTGGGGGACAGGCTGCATTCATTCAGGTCTAAAATAAAGAAAACCAAACATCTTAGTGATATCAGCCAAGATTAGCGGTAACAAATAAAAAGTGTACCCAAGAGAGTTCATACAAAAACAGTCCTCCAAACTTGGTAAAAAATGGACTTTTGTTGCACTGTAATTAAAGAAAAACCCTCTTCTTCATTTCTGTGCGAGTTTCTTCTGAAACTCCTCTCTTTAGCAATGAACTTACAAGTGTACACTAATAGGAGCTTACCTACACAGAGAGTGCCAGTTATATCTGGTGTATAGCCTGTATTGCAAAGGCAGTGATATGTTCCTCCCTCATTGACGCATTCTCCATTACGGCAAACTTCATGAATAACCTTGCACTCATCAATATCTGCAATTCAAAAGACATTAACTCAGAGAGAAAAACATAGGAAAATACATTGATTGTAATAAGTCTCTTGTGCTTTGACATGAAAAAAGTGACTTAAAATAATTATAATAATTATTTCATGGATTTAAGAGGCTTACATCTTTGGAAGAAACAGGTACAAATTGAGTACAGCATAAATTTAACATTTATATTCAGTGAACAAAAAACTAAATAAGAATACCAGCTAGATTTGGAGAGTTATCAAGAACCCCAATTAAAAAAAACCAGATCATGCTTGAACTCAAGCTAATGGGAACTTCACATTTAGTATTGTGAATCAGGTATCAGACAGATTGCAGGGGTACTTAGACATATTGGCAAAATTAGAGGAAAAATATTTAAAAAGCCTTAGTTGCTCAGACATCTAAGTCCCATTTTCAGATGCGACTTAGAGTCAGATTTCTAAGGTATTTTTTGCATGTAAAGATGTAATACAGGACTCAGGCATTTAGGTGCTTTTAAAGTTCCACCAGGTGCCTACGCCTGTCTCAGTGTGAATCTATGTATATACAATGTATCTAAATACCACTGAAAATCAGGCTGTTCAGTACCTGAGTGCCTGCCTTTTTTTTTTCCTAAGGGACTTGAGTGCCTTTGAGAATGTTACCCATTCATTTTGTAATTCTTTTGCAGACTTGCAAAAATGACAGCTCAAACACCAGAAAAATGCCTGCCTGGAGCAAAGTCCAGCCCCATGTCCCCAGTACTGCACATTTTTCTGTAACTGAACTAATTGGGTAGATATAAGAAACAAATGCTGGGATCAACCTGACAGACATCTGCAGATGCACCATGAGTGGGAGTGTGCGACAGTCCATATTCACATGTGCCTGACTACTCAAGCTTCCACATAAAAATATGTCTGCTTGCCCAATGATTTGGGAGCCTGCTAACATTTGGGGGTTAGTTGCTACCTAAACCTGGCCTCTTTGGCAATTCAAGCAGGTTAGCAGCAAGTTCTGTATTCACTCCACCTGAAATCTTGCTGGAGGTTTGACCTTACATCCAGAATGTCAAATGATGTTACAGCAAAACAATTCACTGTGCTCAAAAGCTGTAAAAAACAGTCTGTACCATTTTCACTTATTTCGTCCTTTTGGACCATAGTCTTGTACAGAAAGAAATACCTGCTCCATTGGACATATATCCTCGGCCGTAAGGGCAAAGCTTTTTAAAAGCCACAGTCCCTGGGAAGGGGCAGATCTCGCAGTTTGGCCCCCATCCTCGCCCACCATCACAGCAGCATTCAGACTTGGTGACAGAGTTCCTGTTGCTTGATCCAATTTGACACATACTTTGTAACACTTCAATGAAGCAGTAGCCCTCTCTGTTGTCTGAAAGACAAATTAGGCAGCATGAAGAATCTGAATGGTGATGACCTTCAGAGCATCAAGAGATACTAGGAATTTAGTAAGAAATATAAAAGAAAGGGAAACATACTTAACCCTGAGCCTGTGGAAGCGAGAGTGAAAGGCTGGCAGCAGTGAGAAAGAGAACATGATGTCTGAAGGAAACAAAGGAGACAAGAAATGTAGTAAGATGTAGAAGAAAAGTCACATTATGCCTGGGAAAAGATGTGCTTTCTGTTTGAACTCTGAGAGAAACGGCTATTTGAAAAACAGAATCACCAGTAAGAAAAGGGCAAAGTAATTTCAGGCTGACAAATACTAATCAACAAGAGCCATTTATTGGAAACCAACTCACTCTAATGGACTGATATAAGTATACTATTAGCACAGAAAGAAGTTAGCTGTAGGAGAGTGCCTAGCTACAGAAAGCTCCATCCTGTAGACTCTTATATATGGTAGGAACTTTACTCAATATTATCCCCACCGAGTTCAAGCTCTTGTATACTTCTGCAAGATTTGGCTTTGTGAAAGCAGGAACTTGTTACTTACCCAAGCATTCATTCTGGGTGTCACTGGCAGTAAATCCTTCATTGCATTCACATCTGTAACTTCCTTTTGTGTTTATACAGCGACCATTCTCACAGATCCCAGGTTTGGTTTGACATTCATTCTCATCTGCATTTTTAAGAATATGACAAAAAAATCCATCACTGGGTTAAGTCATGGAGACAAAAACAGGAGACAATAACCTGCGGAAGTGCTAAAGTTGTGCATTCTCACTGGGTAAACTTGACGATGATAACAAATAGAAAGAAACAGAGGTGACTATTGATTTTCTGAAACACTGTTCAGTATTTGATGGACAGATTAATCAAGTAGTTAGTAAGCGAGCCCAAATCACATATTTTGCTTCTAAGTTTTCCCACCAATGTATTCCACATTACTAATTTACTGATAAATTATTTGACAGCCCATTTTGTATCACCCAAATTTCATGAAGGGTTTAAAACAATACAAGTACAACAGTGCTTACAGCTCAGAGGCATATAGCACAGTACAGTACAGGGAGAAGATTTCTTATGAAACACTGAAGAGAACTTTGTGTTTTATTATATGCCCAATATATAAATCTCTGTATTATACATTACTTTTATATTCTGCTGCCTTACAATGGGAAAAATCTATACAAAATTAAGTGCCTACCCCTAATGTTTACACCAATATTTGTCTTTCATTATCAGATAAATTAGGTAGGTTATCAGTAGTATTCTACATTTTACCCTAACTACAAAAGACAGAGAGAACCACAGCTGGTGTAATTCAGCCTACACCCATCAACTTCATTAACGATAAACCTACTGGCAGCAATTAAAAACCTAAAATGTTACAGAAGGATTGTCCATGTATGCACACAAAGTGCAAAGCAGTGGAGAGGCAGGCTCTACATACATTTCATGGCCACCATTATACAGCTAGAAAAGTAAAGTTTTTTCCCCCAGTTACTTATCACTTAGTCAAAATACGTGACTGCCAATTTTTCTCCTGAATCTGACTTTGTTATCTGCAGTTCAGCTGTACTGGGAAGAATACTACTCCCTAGAGCCTTAACATCTCAGAGCCACTTACCTATGCATCCTTCACCATCTGGCCTGCGTTGAAATCCTGGTCCACATATGCACATGTAAGTGCCAATCAGATTTTTGCATTCCATTAGTTTTTCAGCACAGTCATGAATTCCTTCTTCACACTCATTCTGATCTGAAACAGGATGCATGTTGCAGAATTGTACATACTTAATGAGAGAAAGAGATGCTCTTGGAAACTTGCAATATTGGATGTTTAGGACTGAAAGTGTAATTATACATAGCTACTACATTCACTCCAGTTGTATTCAATTGCAAATGGAAATACTGGTCTGGTAAAATTCATTTGTACTTCAGCGCTGTTTGGTTAGGAATGGGGGCCTTTTAAAATAACATTACTGCATTTTGCACAGGTTTTCAGACTAGAAGGAAACAACATGATCATTTTTTCCTCTTTCACCTCCAGGGTCCCTGAAGACCTAGAGCCCTCCAGCACCATAAGTAACTATCCTATGTCTAATGTCATCTGAAAGTGCATTTTCACAACCATGAAAGCATGTTGGGAACCTTACCTCTGCACATTCTCCTGTCTTCTCTAAGAACATAGCCAGCTGGACACTTGCATTCATATGATCCATAAGTGTTCACACAACGGAATGCACAGAGTAGAGGATTTTGAGCACACTCATTCATATCTGAATTGAGAAAAAGTAATCATTTATAAGTGAAGTGAGATTTGCTTTTGCAAAATACAATGGCTAGGAATTCATGCAGTTTAGATTAGCTTTAAGTCAGAAATGTCAAATTCCATAGGATCAAATACTAATGTCAGATGTTCTGCTGACTGTGGATTTCTACACAGGAACAGGGCAACAGGCAGTCCTGTTTGGCAAGACTGGACTGTGTGAGCAGGGCAGCAGAAATCACACACAACATTATGCCATCTTTAATGTCAGTCTGGATATGAGAGAAGCTTCTAGGTCTGTATTGCCAAAATATAGTCAATGTTAAACCAATACCTTAATGGTGTATTGCTGATTCTGTGTGCTTTATTTTAACTGTCAGAAAGGTAAGTCTCTTTTATAGACTGAATTTCATGAAGTATTACCTTTATTGGGACCAACATTACCTGAAGCACAATTACATATGTGTTGTGTAAACGGAATGCTTGCTGCTACAAAGAAGTGTTCATGGACTTGATTTTATTTCCCACTAAACTCAGTGTAAGTCTTTCCACTGTTTTTACTGGGAACTGGATGAGGCTCTAAATGTCTATAATAATAGCACAGGCCAATCCAGTGTCAGAATTAGATTACTGTGTGCTCCAAGGAAGAAGCAGCCTTCAAGCTCTCATATCAAAGCTGAACTCATAAGGAATACAATCAGCAACATTTTCAGGGAAAGTACAACACACACCAAAACTAGAGTAAACATATTATGGTTAGGGGAATCTGGGCTGGGAGGCACTGCCACCACACATACGCACATATGCACAAACACACACATCCCACCCCCCTGACTCCGTGGCTCCCAGGAACCCTGATGGCAAGCCGGGGTGGGATAGCATGGAGGCCCATGGCCAGGCTCCATCCCCTGCATGCAGAACCTGGACCCTGCTGGGAGTAGCCCCTCCATTTTACCGCTGACACCCACTCAGGAGTGTCGCATGCACTGGGGCTCCAGCAGCATGGCATGTGGTTGGTGGTGGCAGATGGCCATCCCAGTTTGCCCTGCACAGGTTCCCCAAGCCCCAGCCCTGGCCCCCTCACCAACCTGCTCTATCCTGGCTGATGCCTGCCCCAGGAAAGAGCAGTGGTGCCTGGTCCAGTCCATGGCACCCCCACCTCCAGCCACTCCTCAGCAGGATATGGGCCAGGCATCTGGGTGCTGCATCCAGCAGCAGCCAAATCCAGGACTTTTGCTTTAATTTACACCAAGTGGCCAGGACAGCCTACGAAACCTGGGACTGTCTTAGCCAATCCAGAACATATGGCCACCCTAACCACGACCTACATTCTCTCATCTGGGCGGGTAATCAGTCCATCAGCAAGCACAAGCTCAGAATCTGAGCAAGTCTTCATGTATATGTCTAGGTAAAAATGCAGACAGAAGTGCAGCTCCCGGCTGTAACTCAGAATTATTTCTGCAAAACTATCTGAGTTACAATGTTACCCCAGACCAAACAGAAGTTCACTGTTGGTTTCAGGGAGTAGGAAAATCAATCTGCCCCTGCAGCCAGGTTCTCATAGCAATGGCCAAGTTCTCTGCCAGCGCTCAGTTTTCAGAATGGGAGGAGGAAGGGCAGCAGAGGGAGCTCATTCTTGGGGTTCCCCAGCCAGTGTTTAAGGGTGGGATGGGATGGATGAATTGGAGCCCCTCCCACCTTAGGGTGGCTCAATACACCTGTCCCACCCTCCAGGAGGGCTGAAAAATCCCCAGACTGAACCCCCTCTGCTCCCTTTCCCCACCTCCCATTCTGAAAACAATGACAGGCTCAGAGCTCGTCAGACACAACTTACACAAGATGCTGCGTTTTGAAATTCTTGGTCTGATACTTCATGCAATGTGGGGTCAGATTTTCACCTGATCAGCCATTTTTGAAGCTGTCTGAAGCCATGCACTTGTGTTTGGCCACAGCTATAAACTACTTGATGTGGCCAGATTGGGTAAAAATTGTCACTTCTTTCTGCATCCATAGTGAGGCAAAGGGAGTCAGGCTGGTTATAAGAAGGGGTTCAGACAGAGTTCTCTGGAGCAGGGATGAGGCCAAGGTCTCACATCACACAGAAGTTTACTTGTTTTGGCATCTTATTAGTTGCTTTTGATATTATGTTACCATGTTTTTACCACGAAGCAGGAGGTAGAATTTCAGTCTCACCTTCACATGTCATCATTGGTCCTGGTTCAAATCCTTCCTCACAGGTACATTCAAACCCTCCTATGACATTCCTACAAGTTCCATTTCCACACGGATTTCCAACAGCACATTCATCAGTGTCTGCAAGCAATTAAATCAATATATGAATACAGGTTACAGCAGGGCAAAGCAAACACTTCTAGCCTTTATCACCTGCAAGATTTCTGGATTATTCATGAACGTCCATTTCAAGACAAGGAACCTCTGATGGCACTGAACTGTCAGGTATCATAGCTGTTTCTTAACAGCAATACTTAACAAAGAAGGAGTTTTTAAAATGGAAGATGGCTGTTATACTTACCTATACATTCAGCTCCATGAAGTATATAACCATATGGACATTCACAGCGAAAGGAACCATCTGTGTTGATGCACCGCCCAAATTTACAGTTATCTGGATCAAGACACTCATCCACAT